>NC_134700.1:163715771-163935771 GCF_043290135.1 Rhipicephalus microplus | reverse complement strand
GATAGATAGATAGACAGGTAGATAGATAGATAGATAGATCCGCTAAAGTCACCGAAGTTCGCCAAGAAATGCTTCGCATTTAAAGAATGCGTACATGCTACGCTCACAGCGCGCTCGCGGCCGTTTTTCTACACCTATATATACCAAACTGATATCACTTGACGTGAATAGACAACTAAGGTAAATTACACGCCTGAATATAATAATCATGGTATGTTCGTCATGTACGGCATAATTTACGTCTGCCTCGTAACGTTGTGCTCATTTTAAAGTGACACCACAAATGTTAAAGTTAAACCTCACAAATCAATCAACTTTTCTCATTCGCGCTTCGCATATCATCGATTACTACAGTGCGTGGGACCTGCCAATTTTTTACACCTCTTTGGTGCGGGTGGCTGGATGGGTAAACAGACAGAGACGGATGGACGGGCAGACAAATGGACAAACGGAAGCAAGAACGTACGGACAGATGAATGTAACAACGAATGGACAGACGGCGCATGGACAGACGCATGGACGGACGCACGCAAGGACAGACGCACGCACGAATGGACAGACGGACGTTTCGCCCCATTCTGCATCATATACTTCGTGGGTATGCCGTGTTTATTTTCTTTAATGTACAAGAGGAAGCATCATCGGAATGAAAGTTTTATTACGTGAATACGCTGTCATGGACTGTACTCGGAGTCATTTGATAAAGAGACGTAAGACAGACCCAAGATATAGTGTTTTAGAAGTTTTAGGCGTCATTTTCCTGCAGTCTTTATTTTATCTACAGGTGCAAGTAGGTATTTAAGCTTATCAAGAGTGGTGGTAATGGGGCATATACTATAGGAGCACTGTAATGGTATGTTGGGTCTAACTGAACTCCGTTAACGCTGTGCGCTGTCGCAATACTTAACTGCAAGTGAGTCATATTTGTCAACGTATATGCGCCCGTAACGAGATCAAAAACAAACTGGTTTATACAGGTGTCAGAAATTTTTTGATGGAGCCGATATCATATGTGCTTGTCGGAAATTTCAACTGCGTGTTCGATGCACGTTAAAGAACCCCAGGTGGTCAAAATTTCCGGACCCTCCACTACGGCGTCTTTCATAATCAAATAGTGGTTTTGAGACGTTAAACCCCACATATCAATCAATCAACTGCGTGTTCGATACTACACAGGACTTGAGGGGTCCCAGCCAAGGCACCAACAATGTTTACGCCAGAGAACTACAGCAATCAGTTAAAAATCTCAAGCTAGCATATGAGTGGTTAGCTCTACATGGAGTCAGGGTCATTGCAACCCGTGTTTGTGGCATTCACTAAAGCCGAATCGATAGAGTTTATGTACCCGACGACTTTTTACTGAACCTACAAACATGTGAGGTGGTCCAGCTTTGCACCAAGCGAGCAGAAACTCAGAGATCATGCTCCATCAATCTTTACCTTTAACGTGAGCACAACAACGAGAATACACAAACCATGGGGGATAGATCCAACTATTGTTCATGATGACAAAAGCATTTCTGTGCTTCAAACTGAGCTGGCGGCCTCACTGGCAGAAGTGGGTTGCATACCTCTGACTATATGGGACCACTTGACATCTCGCTGGCGCCTCATAGCTCAGCAGGCAAGGCCAGGTCGACACATAGGGCCCCTCTTATCTCAGCAGATATACTCGATTTTTCTGGTGGCATAAAGAGGGGTTGTAGGCCGGCTTCTGAGAGGTTCCTGGTGCCTGCTTTGGTAAGTGACAATCAGCATAGCTGCGCTGTTCGTTGAGCTTCAAAGATGTTGCTGTGTTATGCAGTCCGAGCTGTAAGAGGCGCACCGTGTTTGTGATTTTCGGAAGATTCAAGACCCACTTTAGTGCCATCCTGATAAGGGCGTCAATTTTATTAAGTTCCTTTTTTGTCAGTTTTAGGAAAGGCGCAGCGTAAATAATGTGGCTAAGGAGGAACGAATGGAAGGCTTTCATGAGATTATCCTCCTTCAGCCCCTCTCTCTTGTTGGCAACTCTAGAGATGACCCTACTGAAGCTGTGAGCGCTCTCCTCGAGACGTCTGAGTGCCTCGGTGTTGTTGTTGCTGTACTTTCCAATTGTCATGCCTAGAACCTTAACTGATTAAAAAATGTGAATTTGTTTTCCACTTCTCGATCGCAGACTAATAGGCTGTCCACTAATCTCCGGCCCCCGCCTCGGCGAACGCTTGTGCAGGAGGAGTTCTGACTTATCTATAGATAGCTCCATCCTCGTGCTCCATCCTCGTCACGGAGGAAGGCCTCCGTGACATCGTTGTAGATTTCCCTCCAGCTTCTCAAGAGAGCCCTCCGCGGACCATATGATGATATCGTCCGCGTATATTGCATGGCCAATTCCCGGAACGTCGGCGAGCTGCTGAGACAGGTTGTATTTTTCAATGTTGAACAAAAGCGGGGACAACAATGATCCTTGCGGTGTACCAGCGTTACCCAGTGTGTACTCTTTGCTCTTGATTGGGCCGATGCTAAGTGTAGCTTTCCGATCTTCCAAGAAAGGCTGGACAAAGTTGTAAAATTTTTCACCGAGGCTCAACTTGGAAACCTCATTAAGAATGTGCTCGTGTTTCAGTTCGTCGAAGGCCTTCCTCAGATCAAGCGCCAAATACCTTTGATGTCTAGAGGCATGTTATCGGGTATGGCCCTCTTGATGAGAAGCATAGCGTCTTGTGTAGATAGGGATTTCCGGAAGCCCACCATATTTTGGCGAAAGAGACCTCCGTCTTCAATGTGTCTGCTAATTCGGTTATGAAAGACATGTTCCACCAATTTCCCAAGGCATGATGTAAATGATATCGGGCGCAAGTTTTCTGATCCCAGAGGCTTTCCCGGTTTGGGTATGAGTACGACCTTAGCCATTCTCCACCTCTCCCGGACATTGCCATCGGACCATACTTGGTTGATCTTTTCTGTAAGGACTTCTATCGCTGCATTGTCAAGGTTTCTAAGAAGCTTGTTTGAGATTCCGTCTGGGCCGGGCGCCGACCGTCCGTTGAGGTCCCGCAAGGCATGAACGATCTCCGCAACTTTGAAAGGTCGATCCAAGGCTGTCGGTGGGGTTCCCTGATATTCAGATGTGGGGTTGTCCCACGGTATAGATTTTCCTTCAAGTGGTAAGTATATGTCCACCAATTTGTCAGCAAAGGTTTGTAGATCGCAGCCTTCCGATGTTTTCATGTAGACGAGTCTCTCGATTTCCAACTGGGCGCTGCTTTTGGATGATTTGGTGCTGTCAGTAAGCTTATTCTTCACTAGAGCCCATTTTCTTCCTTTGCGCATTTTGCTGTCTGCATCGTTGCAGACCTCATCCCATTGCTGTGCAGCGAGTTTATTATCATGTTGTTCGATGTCCTTGTTGAGTTGGGATATCTTGGCTCTGAGCCGCTGGTTCAGCTTTTGTTTCTTCCATCTGTCACGAAGTGCGTTCTTGGCCTCCAAGAGATGTGCTAGCCTAGAGTCCATTGCAGGTACCTCCAACTCCATGGAGATTTCTTTGGTTGCCTTGTTAAGCGTCTCTTTCAGATTACTCACGAGGTTGTCGAATGTTTTTCGAGGCCTGTATTCATTTCTTCTGATTTGGCGAAACACATCCCAATAAATGTTCGTGTATTTTCTTAGCGGTGGTTGAGTAATGTGTACGTTTATTTCCGTGATGAAATGGTCGCTACCCAAGTCCCCCTGTAGGTTGTCCCACGACCCTTCTAGGTTAGGCAGGAAGGTCAAGTCGGGAGTGGTATAACGTTGGATAGAATTGCCCTCACGTGTTGTAAAACGAGAATTCGTGATGAGTTTTAGACCAAGCGTATCCGCACACGCAGCAAGTTTGGTTCCTTTGGCATCACTCTTGGAGTACCCCATGATTTATTATGCGCGTTGAAGTCTCCTGCAATCATGAGAGACTTATTTTTGGCCTATTTTGTAGCCACCAAGAAGAGGCTGTTGAAGTTTCGAAGTCTGTCTGTCGGTGGACTATAGACGCTTAAAATGAAAATTTTGGCTTTGCTAGCACGACCGGGGATGATTTCTACCACCTGCGATTCCAGGCCTTGCTTGTATGCGAGGGTGGTCTTCTCCACAAAGGTGATATCTTTGCGGACAAGGGTAGCTATACCCCTAGCAAGTTTGAAGTCAGGGCACAGGGTCGTCTTGGTTACTCTGTACCCCGGGAAAGTTAGGTATCGTGGTGACTCAGTGACTCCGCTTTCTTGCAGAAGCCTAACATGTGGCTTTTCTTTGCATGATCTAATGAGTTGTGCTAGATTGTTTTTTCTCTTGGGAAACGAATTACAGTTCCACTGCCACACTTTAAAAAGCTGCGGTGAACTATCCATGATGTGGTTGTGCGAGTGTTATGACCCCGCTGGCACAATCCACATCAGCTTTGTGCTATTCAGTTGGTTCATGTGGCGGTATCACTGGTCTCGGAGAGGACACAAGTGCTGCTGCTGCAGAAGCTGATGCTTGTTTGGCTGTTTTCGGGTGTGCCTCTATTCTTTTTAAGCGATCCAGCCTAGAGTTGATCTCTGCGATTGCCTCTTGTAGCTATTTTATCATGGTGCTGATGGTGCTCAACGTGTTGGTACGGCTCTTGCGGCGTCGACTCGTGGAATTACCCTCACCAGTTGAGACGTTGGAGGGGGTCTCGCTGATGTCTGACATACAGTCACTAAACACATCCTCGCCTTCGTCCGACATAGGTGCCACTGCTCTGCGCTTGTGTGTGCTTCTCTTTGTGCTTACGACATTGGGGGGTTGCTGATAAGGTGTGGGGGTTTGCGCAGTGCTGTTTTGAGGGTCGCGAATTCTCTTGGTCATTAGTGTCATGAATTCTTCTATTTTCTGTTTTATTTCTCTGTTTTTGTGCTCTAGGGCAAGGATGTGCTTTGCATATTCATTTTGCTCTGGTTGTGCCTTACCTCTAAACGGGGTCGAGGGGAGGGGCTCAAGTCTCGCTCCGTTGGTGTTGTCGCCGCTGCTGCTGCTACCACTCCGCACCTTGTCAGCCCAGGTCAGCTTGGCCTCGGACCGAGAGCGGCTCCTGGATCAGCTACCGGCAGATCCCCGGGGACCGCGTCGGTGACGCGAGCGTCCTCGAGAGCACCCTCGCTCTCGGGAGCGAGAAGCCTCCGTAGAGCAGAAACGCGCCCTGGCGCTAGAATTCGCCCTGGAAAGGGAGCTTTGCCGCATGGCAGCATCAGATGTCCATTGCTTCGTGACACTCCCAGCAGCCTCCGCTTGGTCATCCAGCAATTCGGAGCGTCTGTCCCTATAGTGTTTTCTCACTATGTACGGAACGTGCTATCTCCTCTTGCACGAACGCTCACCCATGATGTGATCTCCTCCGCAAAGTTTGCATTTAGGGGCACAACTGTGCGTCTCTCGGGTAGATTCTGAAATCTTCATCCTGCAGTTGTGGCACCAGTTGGTCACCAGGAACAACCATCCGGTACACAACGAAGGGCGCTGACGAGCAAGAGCCGAGGCCATCATGAGGAAGATCGAGCGCTCAAGCTCAGCTGCCTTTTTTGTTGATGCAACCCAATACTGAAAGAAGGATGCGTATGTCGTCACTGTTGTTATTAAGAAAGGATGCCTAGTAAATGCTGCCACGGTGATCACCAGATTTACTCACGAAGCCGAGGGACTCGCAATCGCGGTTGCTCTTCACGAACGAAGAATGAATGTCACCATCTTTTCGGACTCAAGAACAGCCATCCGGTCATTCTCATCCGGCTTCGTCTCTACTACGGCTGCTCACATGGCGAATAAGGTACTTACTCAGAAAAATGAAGTGAAAGTTCCATTGACACATATTGCATGGTTCCCGGCCCATATGGGATATCTCTCGTCTTACCCGACAGGCAATCCGAACGGGAGAACTCACCAGCTAGCGCGCAAATCAGCTGCCCACGGCAGTGAGCGGCCGTCTCAGAGAGGTAGCGAACAGAGATGTATGAACCTCAAGGATCCATTGATTACATTTCGCGAGATCACCACAACTTATAAACTAGGGCACAGTGTTTTTTCTCTTCCGCCCCCTAAATTGAATAAAGGACAAACAGTTACACTTGGCAACTACAGATGCAAACGTAAACCACACCAACCATACTACACAGACTCGACCCACATTTCTCACTCCACTGCCCGCACTGTCATCACGAGTACTGTAATTTCGAACACATGCTCTATTTGTACCCCTTTAACTCGGGCTCACAACTACTAAACCAAACCTCCTGGGAGGCTGCACGCGCAGCACAGAACTTGACAACCAACTTCTGGCCGTCCAGAAGGCCCGGGACATCGATCGCCAAGAGACTCCAACTTCCGGCACCACCTTGGGCGGAGCCACCTGGCTGAGCTAGCGGGCCTCCAGTCTTGTCCAGTCTCTCCCGCCTTTGGACCAAAATAAAGTTCTCACTCACTCACTCACTCACTTACTCACTCACTCACTCAGCAGACAGGAAAAGCACGCCACCATCGCATCACGGCAAAAATGATTGTGATTCTCCGATGCATTCAAATTATAGAAAGAGGTGTGTCAACTACGTTCGCTATTCTCGAATGCGTTGAAACACAAAAACATCAAATATCAAAATCTTTTAAAGCAGAGGTCTCAGGCTACAAGGCTCGCAAGAAAAATGCACTTATTGACAGATGAACTCCAGAACGTGACATATGCGCAAAAAAAAACGTAATTGTGGATGCCATCCTTAATACATCGATGAGGCGCTGAAAGAGGGTGGTGCCATATGACCCGGATGGAGTTGAAGAAGTTTTTCTAGAATACTTTGCACAACTGTTTACTGCCGACCATGACACACAAGACGACGAGTTTAGTGCCAAACTATCAAATTTTTGTCAAGGTTTGCCATTGCTAGGCTCGGAAGAAGGCTTAGTATTATATGCAGAAACTGATAAAGAAGAAATAAGGTATGCCCTAAAATAAATGAATACATCCATGTCACCAGGCCCAGACGGAATACTCACGGGATTTCATCTGGGTTTCTTCGATATCTTGGGAGATGCGATCACCGATCTCGTGAATATTTTGTTGCGTGATGGCCAGAAACCCCAGTCCTTCTGCGAATGAAGAGTTATTCTATTGCGGAAAGAGGGTATGGAGCAATCAGATCCAAAATCGTGGAGGCCTATTACCCTGCTAAACACAGGCTATAAGTTAGTAGCCACGCCGGTCTCATGGCGTCTGCAGCCTTTTCTGGAAGAGATTTTGTCACCCTTGCAGTCATGTGCAGTACCAGGACGTTTCATCTTCGTACCTCTTACAATCATCAGAGACCTCTTCGCATATGCCGAAGAAAAAGAGATCTCAGGAGTATTTATTTCTCTTCATCAGGCCAAAGCATTTGATAGATTGGAACACCGGAATCTTTTCGCTATTTTGCGCATCTTTGGCCTCCCAGAGCAGTATTTGCGACTGGTAGAATTACTTTATCAGGATCTATCAAACTGTCTCTATTTCAACAATGAAGTGACCAGAAGCTTCACAAATCGAAAAGGAGTGGGACAAGGCTGTCCGTTGTACCCGGTATTATTCATCTTGTCTCTGGGCCCTTTCATAAGAAAGGTTGCAAACTGTGAGCGTATAGTAGATTTCCCGATGCCAGGCAAGGAAACTTTCAATTTGCGCATACGCCGATGATATTTTGGTATTTTTTGTAACTTGTCTAGCTACAGTACATTCCTTGATATTTTTGCTCGGTATTCCTATTTGTCTGGTGCTCTTTCAAACACCGCCATATGGAAGGCATTGCACTTTGGAGGATTCAGAGAACAATTGCCAGGCGATGTCGAATACTTTCAAGCTGTTAAGGTGATAGGCATTAACATTGAAGAAGGCATTTCCTTTGAATAAGGAGATTTTAACCCATCACTAAATGTAAAAGCAACAGTCATCAAGACGCAGGCATGTGCTTTTGCGTTTTACAATGAACATGTTGCCCTTCTACCTCGCTGTGTAACAGGATGCCTCGCCTTCATTGCGGGAGCCTTGCTCCCCAGATTTTATGGGGAGGAAAACCAGCAAAAGTACAAAGAAATTTTTACAGCTTCCTACAAACCGTGGAGGCTTGGGACTCCCATACATACCAACATTCATGAGAGCGCTGGCTGCAAAAACTACACAGAAGCTCCTCGATGACAAAAACTACCCCGGGTACAGGCTCTTGATGTGCTGGATCAGTAAACCAAAGGGAACTTTCACAGCAAATTCATACATTAGACCACGAGCGGAAATTCCGTATAAGTTTTAGAGAGCTGCCAGTGGCCTAAAACAAACAGTGGAATTCATAGGTTCATGCAGTCTGCAAGATGTTTAATCACAGGAAATAAGCGAAATGGTGACAAGTAGCACACTGAGCAAAGAGGAAGAAAAAGCATCCTGCCCAGAAAAATAGAAACGATGGTGTTGCAATCGAATACCTAACGAGGTGCACCCATTTGGCTGGTTGAGATGATGGAGGGCATTGCCTATGCGTGACCGGTTAGCACATTGGGGAATCGTTCGAAATGACCACTGTACAAACTGCGGCAAAAGAGAAACGGCCCAACATGCTCTGTTTCTGTGCTCGGTGGCGAGGGGCGTCTGGCACATGGCACAACGCCTCTTTGGCTTTCGCACGGCGCGCATGGGAACAGAACGTGGGCTGTTTGCAAGACTGTTCTCTACAGTAACCTTGTACGTGCTGTGGCGGCGACGCTGTCTAGCGGAAGTACGGCACAAGCCTCATAGAGGCGCCTAACCCGCACTCTAGAAAATACAGCTCAGTGTGTGCAATTACCTCGATCAGCAGCTAGAAAAGCACGACGAAGAGGCTTTCCTTCGACGATGGCACACACGTTTCTTCAGAGTAAGGGAAGGACAGCTGAACTTTCCAGTTGTTCCGTACCAGTCATGCGCCCTCTCTAGCACGCAAACATATGTGGTATTCTTTCGAGTGTGATTAACTTGATTCACTTTAATTTTCATTAGACTTGTAACATATGAATACCCTGTGAACAACTAGATTTTAGTGCTTATTTGTAAGATATATACATTGTATTTACTTGCTTTCGATGTTTCATTTGTGTATGTAAAAGTTGTGTATGCAATAAACTTCCCATTCTCAGTTCCTAAAGGCGTGGATCAGTCCGTGTTTTGTATGAAGACACATGATCGCCTATTCTTCCACCTTTGCAAACTACCAGCTACTTCGTCCTTGCAAACATCCCACTACTCCCCATCAGTGATCCACCACTTCACTGATTATAAAGCAACTACTGTTGAGAAGTAGCCAGTAATAAATGTGAGTAGGTCGTCTATTTTTATCCAGGTGTGCGTTAGAAAACCAAAGGGTAATTTACTGTGCCCAAGCCTCGTTGGTGGCCCCGCCACGATGGTTTCGTAGCTTAGGTACTCGTCAACTGACCTGCAGGCCGCGGGATTGAATCCCAGCTGCGCATCCATGAACGCAAGAGATACAAAATTTCTGAACCTCCAACTCTGCAAGTTGTTTCTTTTTTATGGTTCATCACAGGTTCCCAGTTTCTAGCTTTTCACAAGGTTGATTGATGATATTGATTGATATGCGGGGTCTAACGTCCCAAAACCACTATATGATTATGAGAGACGCCGTAGTGGAGGGCTCCGGGAATTTAGACCACCTGAGTTTTTCACAAGGTATTGTTGTTATTGCTCTTTCTGTTCAATTCACTGGCCAGTGCTACACACACATTTTGCACGATGTTGTGAACGTATGCAACTAGACTTAGTACACTGTTAGCGCTGCTAGAATTTTTGTCGCTTGACAAGACGTACCAGATAGCTGAAGTCAACACACGACAAATAAAGGCTTCACGCGTTGAAATTACGACATCCCTACAATTACTCCTCGCTAGAATCGCATTGAATGTAAGGAAGCTTCGATGTTTTCTAAAGCACTGTAAGGATAAAACAGCTGCGCGATGCGGAGAGAAGACATTCGTTTGACCTGTCGCTTGATTTTACGTTTTAATCCACCCCCGTACGTGCTCTAGCAATACGGTGAATAAAAAGCAAGTTTTCGTGGAACTATCGTTTCCAGTGGCTAGCAAGCACGCCAAAGTCCCATTACGATTGAGGTCCCAGGAGAGCTGGCAGGTTTCCAGGAGTGAGAAAAGAGCATACGTTCATTACACTCTGCCAAGCAAGTCTCACATTGGCTCTATTTCGACTAGGTTGTGGGTCACGTCTTTGTGCTGAAGATGCGTACAGGCGATTAAACGTCAAAAAAAGCAAGCAAGCACGAAAAATGGAAGAGCCATTTTGGGCGCTCAACTGGGCCTAACTTTGTGCAGTTCTGCGCCATTAGTTCAGCCTTGTGAACTAATCCCACGTTCGAGTTGAGAATATTCCTGTACTGCCGTTGGCTCTTTTATTTCAAACTAGTTGTCACGCCTAGGGATGGGACAGACAGTATATATGACTTACACACATGCACATACAAGTCACCAAAGAAATGTTCATAAAATATTGCTACATGCATGTTGATAGTTTGTGGGACGATGCGCGTGTGTGCCTGATGAAGAGGAAGAAAGGTGCTCTCCGCTCGTTCGCCGGTGAACCGGTCACGATAATACTGCTGGTTTTAAGTAAATCTCTTCCACAGCCTCGTCGATACAGCGTCGTGTCTTATTCGTAAATTTATAAATGAACATAAAAGCAATAACTGCGTGTTCTCTACCATGCACAAGGCTGCTTTCCGGAACACAGGTTGACAGGGGAGCGAAACACTTTTACTTAACCTGCACTGGGCAATATGATTGTTATATGATTGCAATATGATTGAATATGACTGCACTGGGCAATATGAGTTACTAAACCACCGTGGCGGGGCTATATATATATATATATATATATATATATATATATATATATATATGTGTGTGTGTGTGTGTGTGTGTGTGGTGTGTGTGTGTGTGTGTGTGTTTGTGTGTGTGTGACGCTATGATGACCCCCCCCCCACATTGTCTTGCGCCAGAATCAGCTGCATTGGTTGGCGTCGTAGAAGCCTGCGGAGGGCTTGCTAAGAATCCGGGCACACCACGATCAATGTCACACCACAAGCACGTCGACGAAACCAAGAAACTACAAGGTCAACGTATTGTTCAGCATTGTCAACGACGAAAGAAAACTTCATTGAAACCACTCTTAAGGCTCGAAGAACATTGCGAAGAGGCCCATCATCGTGGATACATTCTCCACCAGAGATCGAAAATACACCTTCGAGCAAAACATCTGCGACATCGCTATAGAAAAATCTCCAAAAGCCTCAAAAGCACCCCTTGTACTTGGCAGGAACACAGACAGCGCAGAATCAACCTTGATTAACGCGCACGCAACCTGCCTGCACGGCCTGTGTATCACCCACGACGAGGCATTCGATGTCTACAATATCGGAACTGTCGATTTTGCAAGATGTTCGAACCTCGTTCATTCTTCACAAGAATGCCAGCTGTGATTACCCCTATCGCTACGTCCAAAGCATTTTTGTGTTATCCAGAACGCAACCACCAGCCTCGCTCACCAGAACATCTGCGTTAATTGGACTGCTGCACTCTCCCCTGAAGTCTTTGAAAGTTTACGGAACTCCCCTGGAGCGTAGAACCAATTGTGAATTTCGACATTTTTGACTTTTAACTTCTTCTTGTTTACTTTTTCTTGTTCGTAATCCACGCCTTCTCTCGGGGGGAGGGGGAATCGTGTGACGTATGAAGCCATGGTTGATAGAAGCCGATGAAGAAGAAGTGAGAAAGGAATAAACATGGCGTATGAGCCAGGCCACGTCTCCCAGTCATCATACATATATATATATATATATATATTTATATATATATATAATATAATAGTCACTATAGTCACACGCGCTTCACTCATTAGAAAGCGGTGAACTTGCTTATTTTGCTTGAGCTGCCGATGTTCTAAAAACAGTTCATAAACTTTTTTGTGCTCCGTCGTTCTGTGCGAAAATATATGACCCATTTAATTCATCTATCTCATCTTTCCAGCTTTAACGAGAACAGCCAGGCCATCAGGCCTGGGTGTAATCAGTTCATAACTGTAATAAAAAACGAAATAAAATTGTTTTTTTTTTGCCGGGGCTCAAATGCCTTCTGGGGGACTACATTTGCCCTAAACATCCCGATATAAAACTTGAAGCATATATCTTTTGAAATGTTTCGAAATAGAGCATAATCGAGGCTCGAAACGCCGGGAAAAGAACCGTGTGCATGATCAAATGCTCAGGTGACAGCTCGATGCTGCTTATAGATGAGGTATACCTCTTGAAGCACACAGTCTTGAAAACGCCTAGGCAACTATAGGATATCAAAAGGCTTCAAGAAAAATTTTTTAAGCTTCGAAATTCAAAGATGTAGTTCAACTCCTCTTGCCTCTTTTGGCCCATGAAAACGATAAAAACATGACGAAAGCACTCTACCTTCTCACATTTACTTTCCGCAATATCAACGCCGGGTAGCTTTGTATCGCTCTACCATCTATCTGGAATATGGTGTGCCTAAATATTGCGATAGCATGCGGGAATAGGTTAATACCTGTGCCTTTGAAAGTTTTTCGCTGTTATTGTTGTTGTTGTTGTGCCGTCGAGACTTCGACTTGACATGCCTGTTTGCAGGTGTGAAAAATGGCACACGCATCAACAGATCCCATGATACTCGGATCAACGCTGTGTCTTTATAGATGCAAGCAGAGGCATCGCGGCGTGAGTGTGCTCGTTTTTTCCGGTGTTTTCGTAAAGCCTTATCCGAAAATTCTTTAGAAAGTAGGCAGACAGTGTATGACAGGTTAGTTTCTTTTTTTCTCCCCATTCTCTTCTCGTACACTTTGTTTAAAGTTATCCATGAAAGGAAATGGCACGTGCCCTCCAGAAAGGCAAATATCATAACATATCGTGACATTCTCTTTCGACTATTCGCTCGTCAGGCGCATAATTCTATATTTGCGAAACAGACTATGCATTCGCAGTTGTCAATATATCACCACTAAAAGAGTATTGTTTAAGAACAACGAATGCAGAAAAGTGTGGGGTGAGGTGTCCCAGCTGTTGTGCTGCGTTTGTAGCAGTGCAAATCTGCAGCGATACACTATAACAAAACACAGAAAGCCTCCGATCTTATTCCCCCTTCGGTGCGTTCTGACCGTTGATCGAAGCACTTTTGAATCGGCTACTGGCGTAACCGCAACGTGCTGACTCACAATCGCCACCAGAGGAAACTGGTGGCAGTATCAGAACCCTGTGTAACTTACACGACGAAGACGCAAAACAAATGAACGACAGCTACAAAGTGGTTCAGTGCAGTAATAACTGGAACGTTGATGCTTTATAACTGGGAAGATTTGTGATGAGACCCATGGTTTGGTGGCGTATGCAAAAAATTATTTCCGCTTGCAAGTGCGGTAAGTTTGGAAGTTTCACAACGGGTAAGAGGGATAAGAAATGGCATCATGCTCGTTTTGCTTTGTAATCGCTAAGAAAGGTGAATGAGTTGAACCAAGTGTTAACACTGCCTTCATATTTTTGAATCATTCCTTATTATTTTTACATATCAAAGGGGCATGCCAGATAGTATACCATGTGTATTTCATCGCGTCAATGGTTTTCATACAGATTCATTCCTATAGTGGTTACATGGTTCTCAATAGCTATATGTTTATGCGAGTTAACAAGTCTACAACATTTAAGTTGCGCATGTTATGTTCATGGCTAATAACAGCACATGTCCAAGCTATTTTTGAGGGTGACGAATGCAGGCATCGAACAAATTAGGAATATGATTTCAGAGGTATACATCCACGGCACACTTTTCTATTCACATCTTCGAATGCATATAGGAATGCTACGGGACCAGAAAACCAAACTCTGTGCCATATTTCAACAATTATGAAGGCCAAATCGCTTGGCGCCAGTTTTACGTCACAAACAAAATCTTGTTGTTGCGTGCATACCAAAGTCACTTGCTTCTCTTTTCTCGAGAGCGTACTGAAACCGTTTCTGTGCGTGCTTGCAGGATACCAAATGATGGTACCTCGGGCGCCCCTTTGATATTCTTTATGTCTGCAACATTGTCGATGAGCACACTGAAGGGGAGTATAGGGATCCTTGGCCATGGAGTGAAGCTCTTTTTTTTGCCTGCTTGTTTTCTGTATCCTCCCCTGAGCTTGTCTTGAGGGAAGCTTCAATTGCACTGCAGACCTTTGGGCACATCAGAATCTAAAAGCTGTGTCAGAAATGCTTACCTTTAACAAAACCAGGTTAATATTTACACTCAATTTAGCCCTTCCCTAATTCACTCACAGTGGTGCTACAGCGCACTATTTAATAGACGGTCTACACACGGTCGCACGGAAATGTACGATTCATATAGGTTAATACTTACTGTCGTATGTTGGTGGTTTTTCGATACAGCAGTAACGTATTTATTTTGTACATCGCTGGTAACGTCATTATAAACGAAATGTTACCTATTTTGCTGTAATAAAAATTCGGCAGATCCCACGTACATGGGAATCGACGTTATGCGAAGCATGTGGAGGAAACGTGACCGTGTTGCAATTTTTTTTATTGAGCGACACGTCATAAAATGACGCTACATATATGTACAAATGTTGCACGCACAGGCATATGTTGAAAAGAGGATGTTACCATAACCAGATGTTTACACTTGCGCAATGATGTCAACTAGAACATGCATATTAGCAACACCAGAAGCTGATATGGAGCGTTGATGCGCGCGAAGATGCTGGCCCTGGACACTGCTACATAAATCAACTTCAGCGCATGGCACCTAACCACAATCGACGTTAATTCGACAAGATGGCTGTATCGAAGGAGTACATATGTATAGTTTATGAAACTGGGTAGGAAGAACTTCAAGCACTATTGACGTTTAACGAAGATTGGTATCTATTTGAAAAGTAGTTCCTAGACCTGGCGCAGCTCTGTGGTAGAATGGTTATCCCGGCTCCGGCGGCTCCATTTCCGATGGAGGCGGAAATGCTGTAGGCTCGTGTGCTCAGATTTAGATGCACATTAAAGAACCCCAGGTGGTCGAAATTTCCGGAGCCTTCCACTACGATGTCGTTCATAATGGTTTTGGGACGTTAAACCCCATATATCAGTTAATCTGTGGTAGGATACTTGACTTCCACGCAGAATACATGGGCTTGATTTCAGCTGGGACCCTGAATTTTTTTTATTTGCATTCGTCGGGGGTAAACGCTACGTACGTCAGGTTTTTCTTTACGATGTTATTTATTGTATGCTTCCGTTGGGTCGACGCTACCAATGTCGGGTATTGCTCAACGCTCACGAGGTAAAATTGTCCATGTGTGTTCACATCGTTCCTGGGTAGATATCAAGTGTCAATCCCATGTGGCACGTACCCGCATACCAGCGCCACATACGGCGTCCCCGAGTACGCGCTACTGTTTGACGAGAAGTGTTTGACGACGTACGCGACGGGATTGTGTCATTATTCATGTCTTAACCAGCGCGTCATATTGTTCACGCCATCTTACCCTCTTATGCTAATTTTCGTTCTTGCCAAGTTAAGGGGGTGACAATGAGAACACCCAAACGTAAGTGGCAATATAGATAGATAGATAGATAGATAGATAGATAGATAGATAGATAGATAGATAGATAGATAGATAGATAGATAGATAGATAGATAGGTGGATAGATAGGTGAATAGATAGGTGGATAGATAGGTCGATAGATAGGTGGATAGATAGATAGATAGATTGATGAATAGATAGATAGATAGATAGATAGATAGATAGATAGATAGATAGATAGATAGATAGATAGATAGATAGATAGATAGATAGATAGATAGATAGATAGATAGATAGATAGATAGATAGCCCCGCCGTGGTGGTCTAGTGGCTAAGGTACTCGGCTGCTGACCCGCAGGTCGCGGATTCGAATCCCGGCTGCGGCGGCTGCATTTTCGATGGACGCGGAAATGTTGTAGGCCCGTGTGCTCAGATTTGCGTGCACGTTAAATTACCCCAGGTGGTCGAAGTTTCAGGAGCCCTCCCCTACGGTGTCTCTCATAATCATATGGTGGTTTTGGGACGTTAAACCCCACATATCAATCAATCATTAGATAGATAGATAGATAGATAGATAGATAGATAGATAGATAGATAGATAGATAGATAGATAGATAGATAGATAGATGGATAGATAGAAAGAAAGATAGATAGACGAATAGATAGATGAATGGATGGATAGATAGAAAGGTAGAAGAATGGATAGATAGATAGATAGATAGATAGATAGATAGATTATAGGATGGATCAATCCATAGATATATAGATAAATAAGCTCAAAGTCGCTGAAGATCGCTAAGAAAGGCTTGGCATTTAATAAATCTTGCTGCATCACGTTAATACGTATCAGGGTCTCTCAGACGCTCGTCTGGTTGACCTTCTTGCCTTTCCTTCTTTTACCTTCACCTTCTCCTCTCAGCATCGTGAGAAATGTCTGGTGATGATGTCCAACAGTTTATCCGGCACCACTACAAGTGTCATGTTTCTCGTTCTCTGAGTGAACTTGAAGTACCTGAACAATCGCCTCATTGATATCCCCGCATGTAGTGATATTACAGATGATGTTGTCAAAGCCAAAGGCTTGCATTTGACCTGAGATTTTCGAGGAGCCCCGTGTGATAAATTGTTTGAACGCAATTCTGTTGAGCAGTAATTTTGAGCTCACAAATAATTAGTTCCCTGAAGTTATATTGATTGCTGCGTGCAGCATCTGAGCACCTGCCACGTTTACAAAATGCTTGTACCACAGCAGTTGTGTTTTGTTGCTGCGTTCGAACAAGTCACTCGCTTTTTGAGATACGTGGGATGCCTCAGCCAATTCTCTCGTAGGTGCTATTATGCACAAATAAGATTTCGTTGTCAACAAAAAAAAACGGTACACAATCACACTCAAAACAATGCTTGGACAAGTTTGTTGATTTATTTTATAATGCAATCTTGCATTCAAGAAGCTTCAAATTAGGGCACCGGCCATTTTTCCCTATATATGTGCGTCTGCAGGACAAAGGTATTAATACACGACAACAATTTTACGTGGGACGAACTTTGTCACGTGTTTTATTTGGCAGTATGCGTTTCTTCCCGGCACCTCTAGCTTTTTTTGAACTGTGGCTCCCACATTGCCCACTTAAATGGGAGCAACTACCAGCATGTTAATGCCGCAGCTGGCGCCTATTTTCAGAAAGTTGTGGAAAAGAGATTGCATGTAGGACATTAACCCTACCTTTTGAATTTGATCACCTATGTGTCTGCGTTGCTCTATACCGAGTTTTAATGGTGTCCATATTATTAGTTATCTATCCTCACATTCTACATGGACCGAGCCCGATGTCTTCAGAGGCTAAGGTGCTCGACTGGTGATGCGAAGGTCATGAGTTCGATCCCAGCCACGGCGGTCGCATTTCGGTGGAGACAACAGGGTAGAAGCGCGTGTACAGAGTGATGTCAAGAAACGTTAAAGCAGCCAATGTGGTCGACATTTTAAGAGCCGTCCACAATAGCACTCTAATAATCATATCGTGGTTTTGGGACGTAGGCGAAATTCCAGATATTATTATTGCTCTTGCTCCTTCACCTTTCTTTTTTTTACATCGTTGTGCATCTCTTCATCTTCTTCTTTCTTTCATCTTTCTTTTTTTATTTTTTTCTAGAGTGTACTCCCTCTTCTTTCGCTCAAGTCCTTCACATCGCTCCTCCTCAACCTCAGTCTTTTCCGGTTGACTTGCTACACTACACTATGCCTGGCTATGTTATGCTATAGCTGCTGGACGAGCACGTAAACGACACTGTACAAGGCTATGACAAGCTTTGAGATATCTCCCATCGTCTTTTTTCATTCCTTCTTAGCTTAATGTCACTCATTATCACCCTCATTTGCCTTTCCTACTGTTTTGATATACTGTTTTACGCGTGGATTGCTACGTTAGGAGCTGCTTGGTACATACCCGCATTCTGTACTGCAAACACGCCAAGTTTCGCACTGACTGTGGACAACCAGAATCACTGCAAGCTCAAACAGCTCCGCTGTTATAACTCTCCAGAATTTCTGAAACGAGCGAAGGTGGTAATAGGAAGCATCGTGCTCGCATATTTTAGGTGAAGCATCGAATTGGTATAAATTATAAGTTAAACAGATAGGGAGCTCAGACAGTGGCTGTAGGCACTCATCGTGAAAAAAAAAGCGTGCGTACGTGAGCACAAAAGCTCAACATGAACATATATGTTTTATGTCCTTTTCCGCCACAGCGCCGCTCTTCAGCTGGCATTCAACATCTGCGTCGTCCGTTTATTCTTGTACTTGCATCCGCTTGGATTATCTTTTTTACTTTATATATATATGTATATATATATATTGCCACGGGCATGGAACGAGGTTTAGCCATGCCAATGCGAGTATGTGCCATGGTGTGAAAGAAGAAGAGGACGGTTGGTGTGCTCGTGCTTTAACGTTCGCTTCGGCTCGACGTGCAGTGCTGCTCCTGTGAACAGACGTTGTGGTCGTTCTGTAATCACGTGACACTTTCTGGTGGAGGTGCTGGGTAGTGTTGTATGCACTGCAATCAGCAGCAAGGTCCCGACACTAGTCGCGACTTGGAAGAACCAGCTGACCTATGGCATAGCAGGCGACAACTAGGCCTACCTCCTGAATTCGGACCATTTCCACAACTCGGCAGTACTATGGCTAGTGCGGGAACGCGAGCTCAAGAAACATCAATGCTGCCTCCTCGATGGTTCTTCAACGTCCCGCGAACTCCGAAGCCGTTCAATGGTGACCCTTACGAGGACGTCGACGACTGGCTTGACGACTACAACCGTTGCGGCAGCGTCAGCAAGTGGAACGAGTAGCGAAAGCTTCGGTATGTCTACTCATATCTGGAGGACTCTGCGCGCACTTGGTTCGAAAACCATGAAGCCACTATGACAACCTGGCCAGAGTTTGGCAACCAGTTGCGAAATACCTTCCGAAGCTCTGACCGAAAGGAGCAAGCGGAATGGCTCCTCA
Organism: Rhipicephalus microplus; assembly: GCF_043290135.1. Classification (NCBI taxonomy): domain Eukaryota; kingdom Metazoa; phylum Arthropoda; class Arachnida; order Ixodida; family Ixodidae; genus Rhipicephalus; species Rhipicephalus microplus. Next base: position 163,916,626 of record NC_134700.1, on the reverse strand, counting down.
ATTCCCGAAACCAGCGTCCGAACGAGAGTGTTGCCATGTTCGTTGAGGACATGTCGTGGCTGTTCAGGCGAGCCGACTCCTCGATGACGGAAGAGAAGAAGGTGCGCCTCCTAATACGGGGAGTAGAAGAGCAGCTTTTCGTGGGACTAGTTCGGAACCCTCCCAGCCCCGTAGAGGATATACTCCGCGAAGCCACGACAATGGAGAGAATGCTAAGGCAGCGTTCGTACCAGTATGAGCGTCCTGGCAGTCTTTCGTCAGTGTTGTCGGCCCTGCCAACACCTGAAGTCACGACTGTAAAAGACCTGACGGAGCTCGTGCGCAGTATTGTGTGCGAGGAGCTGCAAAAGCTGCACGTGGTGTCTTCTCTGACCCATGTTGCTGCACTAACGGATGTCGTTCGCGAAGAGGTCCGGCAGCTGGTGCACCCCATGACGACTCTGCGTGCAGCCGATGTCCAACCCATGACGGCCCCGCGTCCAGCCGAAGCTCCGCTATTAACGTACGCGAAAACACTACGTACTCCTGCACTGGCTGTTGGCTATCCGTCCCGTCCGTCCACCATGCAGACCGCACCGTCGTTCTACTCGGGACTACCGCAGTACGGCAACTCACCCCTTACATGGAAATCGAGCGTATGGCGTGCTCCCGACAACCGGCCTCTATGTTATCACTGTGATGAACCAGGTCACATCTACCGTGAGTGCGCCTACAGGCAAATGGGTCTTCCTGGCTTTCGTCCGGATGCTCGTCGACCCAGAGATGGTGAGCGGCCCCGTGCTATCGCCGAATACTTGGCAAGCCAACGATCCTCAACCCTTCCGTGTCGCAAATCCCGCTCACCATCTCCACGGCGTTCCACGTCACCTGGCCAACAATCAACCTTTGCGGACGTCCTTGCAGGAATATCGCCTAGATCCACAAGCTCACGCCGGGGAAACTAAGAACAGCGACCTCTGGGGGTGAGGCCACTGTTGATCGACCGTTACAAGACCCTCCCCCGATCTGCCTGCCGACAACCGACGACATTTTTCACCGACGTGTGCCATCGACGACAAACGTATTTCTGCTCGTATCACTGTCCTTGTCGACAACCACCCGCTGACCGCTCTGAAAGATACGGTTGCCAATTATTCTGTTATAAGCGCTGACCACGCTGCACAGCTAAGAAAGGTAACGACACCTTGGGGACATGGAACCAACCTCCGGACTGCGGGAGGTCCCCTATTGACATCGCTAGGAATGTGCACTGCCCGCCTCCGAAATTGTTTCCTTCGTTGTATTGCGTGAATGCTCCCAAAACCTGATTCTCGGAATGGATTTTCTCCGCGAGCATGGAGCCATTATTAACCTTCGTGACCTGCTCATAACGTTATCTAACGGCCATACAGCCCTACGAAAGGATGCAGTTGCGCCGACCACAACACTTCGAATTGCTGACGACACCATCGCACTTCCGCCGCGAGCCAGTATGTTTGTGAATGTGGAGAGCGACTGTGACAACAAGAGTAGTGGCATCGCGGAAACTAACCTCTCGGTGCCCTTGGCTCAGCAGATTTGTGTCGCGCGTGCTATCGTCCAACTGAGACATCGGAGGACTCAGCTTCTGATCATGAATTTCGGCGGCCAGTACCAACACTTGGCAAAGCGAACAGCGATCGCTAACTTTAAAGCCATTGATGACGAAGAATGTTCCACTATCGCTCTGATAGCCACTGCTGCCGAAGGTAACACTGCATTAGCCAGTACAGTTGACGTGAATTGCCAGCTATCCTGTGCGCAGCAACAGTAGATACGCATGATTTTACATACGTATAGTGATTGCTTTGCGTTCACCTCCAAAATCAAGCAGACCCCAACCGTGAAGCACCGCATTATAACGGACCCTACCGAACGGCCTGTACGACAACACGCCTACCACGTGTCGCAAAAAGAACAAAAGGCAATACGTTTTCAAGTGAAACAGATGCTCAACGACGACGTCATCCAATCCTCGAACAGTCCATGGGCGTCACCCGTCGTACTTGTTAAAAAGAAAGACGGCACTCTTCGATTTTGCGTCGATTACCGGAAGCTCAACAAAGTGACGAAGAGAGACGTCTACCCTCTCCCACGCATAGATGATTCACTGGATCGACTTCGACATGCCCGATATTTTTCCTCAATGGATTTACGCAGCGGCTACTGGCAGATTGAGGTCGATGAACGTGACAGGAAAAAAAACAGCATTCATAAGTCCCGATGGCCTCTACGAATTCAAAGTGTTACCATTTGGATTGTACTCTGCACCGGAAACGTTCCAAAGGATGATGGACACCGTCCTGTCCGGTCTGAAGTGGGAATCCTGCCTCGTGTATTTAGACGACGTCGTTGTTTTTTCCAAAACATTTGAGCAACATTTACAACGACTTCAGTCCGTCTTCGTCGCTATTCGATCCGCAGGCCTATCGCTAAAACCAGAGGAGTGTCATTTCGGCTACAAAGAACTAAAGTTCCTCGGCCACCTTGTCAGTCACGATGGCATTAGAATAGACCCAGAAAAGACCATGGCCGTTGCTGCATTTCCCCCACCTTCGAACAAACGGGATTTGCGCCGGTTTTTGGGTCTCTGCGCCTACTACAGGCACTTTGTCCAGAGTTTTGCCAACACCGCTGAACCCCTTACACACTTAACGAAGGAGGATACTCCTTTTGTGTCGGGTCCAGAGCAGAGAGCCGCTTTTTCCACGCTGCAGCAGTACCTTCAGAGTGAACCCTTACTAGGGCACTTTGACGAAGATGCCGACACCGAACTTCACACTGACGCAAGCAACATCGGTCTTGGTGCAGTGCTCGTCCAGCGGCAAGACGACGCTGAACGTCCCATCGCTTATGTTAGCCGCATTCTGTCATCTGCGGAAACTAACTACTCGACCACGGAGAAGGAATGTCTTGCTGTTATTTGGGCGATAACAAAGTTCCGACCATATCTGTATGGCCGTCCATTCAAAGTAGCTACGGACCATCATGCCCTCTGTTGGCTAGTCAATCTCAAGGACCCTTCAGGGCGCCTCGCAAGGTGGAGCTTACGCCTTCAAGAATTTGATGTTAAGTCGTCTACAAGTCGGGCCGCAGGCACACTGATGCTGATTGCCTTTCGCGCGCTCCCCTCGCTACGACGTCAAGTGACGATGATACCGATGGCCATTTTCTTTGTGCAGTCAGTGAATCTGACTTGGCCCAACAACAGCGGAATAATTCAGAGATCCGACAACTTATCAAATACCTTCAAGGTCGCAGCTCGAGTCCACCATCGGCATTCCCGCGTTCAGGGTCATTATGTCTCCGCAACGACATCGTCTACAAAAAAACTTCGAACCTTATGCGACTGAGTACCTCCTCGTCGTTCCAACAGGCCTACGTGCTGAAATTTTATCTGCCTGCCACGACGAGCCTTCCTCCGGCTACCTAGGATTCGCACGTACCCTTCCCTGAATTCGGACTCGCTACTACTGGCCAAAGCTCATACAGGATGTCAAGCATTACGCTAAAACGTGCAATCATTGCGAGCGCCGTAAAGCCCCACCTGTGCGCCCTGCTGGTTTATTGCAACCTGTTGCACACCCGTCACAACCGTTTGAACGAATCGGCATGGACTTGCTTGGGCCCTTCCCGAAGTCACATGATGGCAACCGCTGTATCGTAGTCGCTACTGACTCGCATCGCTGAGCTCACCCAGCGAGCAGCAGAGTACGCGGCCCAGCTCACTGACTCTAACTGGGTGGACCGTTGCAACACGGCCGCTCGACAAATGTCCAGCCGGAGTACCTGGCGCCTCTTCCACGCCTTGATTGATCCGACCCAAACTCGAACAGAGACACAAAAGCATCTGCAACGAGCATTTCACAGCTTCGACGGAGACACAGCCAAATTGGCATGTAAACTCCGAGACCAATATCTATGCACTCAGCAGGACTCCCAAGGGCCGGCGTACTCGTATGCAGGTACCGAGAACGCGGAGCTGGATCAACTGTTCCAGTTACACAACCTGAAGGCAGCCCTAGCAAAAATGAGGCGAGGAACGGCGCCGGGAAGGGATAAAATTACCGTGAAATTACTTGCCAATCTTCCTGACTCGGCCTACACCATGCTCCTTGCCTACATCAATTCCATTTGGATCGGGAAAACAAGCCTACCAATTGAGTGGAAGACCGCCCTGGTCACCTTCATACCCAAAGCGGGCAAAGCCATTAACACGGACAACCTCCGCCCCATCTCCCTTACTTCTTGTGTGGGAAAATTAATGGAGACGATGGTGCGCGACAGGTTGTCCGCGTTCCTGGAGAGCAAAAATGCATTTGCAGACACCATGTTCGGGTTCCACCCACACCGGTCCACGCAAGATGTCTTGCTTCAGCTCGACCATGAGATCCTCGATCCAGTCGAGTATCCCCTGAATGACAAAGTTGTGCTCGCTTTGGTTCTGAAGGGGGCCTTTGATAACGTGACCCACGAAATTATTCTAACACATCTCTCACAGGTGGATTGCGGCCAAAACACTTTCAACTATATTAAACAATTCCTCACTGACCGACAATCATACATTCGGATTCAGGACATTGAACACGGCCCTTACCGATTAGGCACGAGAGGGACTCCGCAGGGAGCGGTCCTCTCGCCCCTCCTATTCAATGTGGCGATGATGAGACTCCCCGCTCAGCTGGCGAAAGTCGAAGGCATACAGCATGCGCTGTACGCCGACGACATCACCATATGGGCGTCACACGGCTCGGCAGGAGACATGGAGGCAAGCCTGCAGCAAGCGGCGGACATCGTGGATGACTATGCCCGTCGCTGCGGCCTTCAGTGCTCCCCGTCCAAATCGGAATTCGTGCACATACGCCCCTCACCAAAGTGCACCGCAAAGATCGACCTCTCCCTTCACAGCGGACCAATACCCGAACGCGATGAGATTAGAGTACTGGGGCTTTTTATACACAAAAATCGCAGAGCAGACACAACATTGGCCAAATTGCGTAAGGTGGGGGACCAGGTGGGCCGGATGGTCCGCCGGGTTTCCAACAAGCGCGGGGGGTTACGATGCAAAGATGCCTTGCGGCTGGCGCATGCATTCGTAACCAGCCGAGTCCTGTACTCGGCTCCATACCTCCACCTACGCAAATCCGACGAGAATGCACTCGAAGTCATTCTCCGCAAAATCTACAAGCGCGCCCTCGACCTTCCTGTCAGCACCTCTAACCAGCGCCTTTTGGGCTTGGGAATGGTGAACACCTTCAAGGAGCTGAGAGAGGCGCACTTGACAAACCAATATACTAGACTCTCTAAAACACCGTCGGGTCGCCGCCTCCTTGCCCGGCTACACATCAATCACTCAATACACACGGACGAGCGCGTACGGATTCCAGAAGTTTGGCGATACTCCTTGCACGTGCGCCCTCTTCCGGCTAACATGACCCGAGACGACTACACTGGCCGACGCCTCGCGCGGGCGGAAGCCTTGGCTCGACACTACGGCCACAAATTCGGGGTATTCTACGTGGACGCCTCCGGCCCGCACCACGGTGGTTGGTATACGGCTGCGGTCGTCCACGAAAACACCGTTGTAAACGGACTCACATTCCGTGCACATAACATTACGCACGCGGAGGAGATCGCCATCGCACTAGCCGCCGCAGATAAGGACTCGAGGGTCATAATCACCGACTCAAGGGGTGCCTGTCGCAATATTTAACAGGGATACATTCCGTACCGTGCTTATAAAATACTGCAGAACAGCAGCTACCTAGGTGCCCCCGCGCACCGAACGATCATATGGGCTCCGGCTCACACGGGCCTCGATGGTAATGAGACGGCCGATGCCGCTGCCCGCGCGCTCACTCTCCGAGCACCATCCTCGTCCCCTACCGATCCGGAACTCGAACCCAATCCTGCCTACACCTTTAAGGAGATCACACAATTTTATCAATCCGGCCATAACGTCTATCCTAAACCCTGTAAGGGCCTCACGAAGGCGGAGGAGCGAATCCTCCTTCGCCTTTATACTAAAACTCTATTGTGCCCGGCAATCATAAAACACTTTGACCCCGCTTGCACGGGGAAGTGCCCACATTGTGAGGAAAGTTCCTCTGACATTTTCCACATGGTGTGGGCATGCCAAAAAACCCCAAATCTTACCCCACTACCCAACCCTTCGCGGGAGGACTGGGAAGCAGCCCTGCTCGGCTGCTCTGACCTGACGGCCCAACGGGCCCTGGTCGAGCGTGCCCGGGCCGCGGCCAACGCCAATGGGCTCCCGTAAGAGGGAGCCCACCTAGTGTTTGTACGGGGCGGCCCCTTAAGGACCGTTCCCACCCTCCCTGTAAATAACATCTGTAAATAAATGTTTTTCAGCAGCAGCAGACCGTGATCACAAAAACTGGGATGCAATTTTGCCATACGTAACGTTCGCTTACAACACTGCGGTTCAAGAGACTACGGGTTTCACTCCCTTCCGGTTGCTTTACGGCCGAGAAGCAATTACGATGCTTGACGCCATGTTGTTGCCTGACACGACCGATATTACTACTGATGACGACTTTATCCAGCTCGCCGACGCGGCCAGCCAGCTTGCACTTTAGCGGATCCGAAAACAACAACGAATCGACTCACAGAGGTACAACTCCCGTCATCGCCATGTTATTTACCAACCCGGTGATCTGGTCTGGCTGTGGATCCCCGTTCGCCAAAGGGGCCGCTCGGAAAAGTTACTTCACCGCTACTTAGGTTCTTATAGAGTACTACGGCGCCTCACAGATGTCATTTACGAAATTCTGCTTGAAGACACAGCTCAGCGATCTCGATGTTTCCAGAAGGCCGACATTGTTCATGTGTCATGGATGAAGCCACACTACCCCCGAGCCACCTGACACTGCTTCATCATGCGTCTTTGTGCGTGTACGCGATTACTTTAACCTTTATTCGGCATTGATCCTCGGGGTGGTACTTTTTTTCTCGAAGGGGGGGGGGGTAATGCCACAGGCATGGAACGAGGTTTAGCCATGCCAATGCGAGTATGTGCCATGGTGTGAAAGAAGAAGAGGACGGTTGGTGTGCTCGTGCTCTAACGTTCGGTTCGGCTCGACGTCTAGTGCTGCTCCTGTGAACAGACGTTGTGGTCGTTGTGTAATCCCGTGACAATATATATATAAATATTTGTTTGCTTTTTATTGACTCAAGTGAAGCTGTTTCGTCATTCTTTCCTTCCGCACAACTGATCCTTACCCACCACTGATATCTTACTGAGCAGACGGCGCCCCATAAAGGCCTTTTTTTAACACAGTGTACCAAGGACGTAGCTAGAATTTTTCTTTGCAGCGAAAATTTGTGTATTTGGGGAGAGGGCAGAGCTCAAAGATCCGTTAAGTATGATCGTGGGTGCTTGTAGGAGTGTATATACAAATACACGTACACAGCCTCACCCTCTTTCCCTATTGCTTTGGCTATTTGTTACTACGGTATACTGTAAGCAGTGTGCTCTTACGGTATCCTGAGTTGACCTGTCAAGCATGAATAGGAACATCAGTAGCAACGCGCAAATACTTAGCTGCAAAACAAAAAAAACAGTGCTAAAACCCGTGCTGTTGCTAGGAGGTGCCTCGAAGGAAAAGTTCTTTTTACCTCAATACTAAAGACTTCTTTGGATACTCGGATGCAGTGAGGCGTGTGATATTTCAAGGCTTCACGCACAGGGCACTGAGCTTTCTATTCCGAACTTCGAGGCGAGAGTAACAGCCGGTGGATATTCTTTATAGCTGACGGTGCTGAAAATTTGTTTTCGTATCTTTCTGCTACGGTATCTTCAAATGAGAGGATGATTCTCGAATAATCTTGCGTTTCTGAAGCGCTGCGTTGTTCGATGCACCCGTCATGGGTAAACTCCTGCAGTTCACCGCACAAAAGCATATTTGGGGGTTCGCTTGCTTCTCGGGCAAGTATTTGTTTTTCTGCTTGGGGGGAACGGTAACCTTTAAGCTCGATGTTACACCTTATTGTATTGATGGTAAGGTGCCAAATTTAACGAAGTATAGAAAACAGCTGGCTCAATGACTATGCCACTGGAAAACTTTATTAAAATGTCTGTAGCTTTTGCCCTCCTTTGAAAGTTTGACTAGTAATGCGCTCGGAGGAAATTGTTTTCTCAGGCGCGCTGAGGTGCGAGGCGTGCATCCTTCAAAGTGCAGAGGAAGATGAACCCTTCGCAGGAGTTTGCCTAACGCAGCTGAAGAGGCGGTACCACTAGGTCAGCAAGTTCGCTCAAAGAGCGAGTTAAGTTTTTCAGCGCCCTCATTTGCAACTTGAACTAGTAGAAACAGAGTAATTTATGACGGTGCATAGTTTCCTTAATCTGTTTATTCTTAGTCTGTTAATTTCACTGCGAACATTTATTGTCTTCATCGCACGCATACTTGGCGGAGTTTGTGCAATGTCAGTTAGGTGAGTGACATTAGAAACTTTAGTACACAGCAATTCTTTTTTCTTTCACGTCGGGATAATTCAGTGAATACCGAAAAGAAAGAGCTTTAGTGAAGAAGCATGGTCTTATTGAAAAGCATAGGAGATCGACAAAAACGCCTCCTTGAACGACCTTGATTCTTCTTCCTTGATGACCTTGTTTTCGGAGTGTAAAGTAAGGGACGCCAGATGTTTCTCCGGGCTAAAAAAATAGAAAACAAAGAAAGCACGCATTTCAAGTAGTAACAAAAAGTTCATCCATTATTACGAGTTTTTCTAACATTTTTCTCCGTATCGGGGCATAAAAGAAGTACAGGAAGTTTAATGTGTCTCTTATCCATTGTCATTACAACAATCAACCACGCAAGCCATCCAGTATATGGTTAGATTATCATTCATTTTATGTCGACGTCCAACTTTAGCTAATGACCCATGGATAAGTAATTTAGCTATCACAGTTCACTCTAATAAATAAATCAATACTAAGTGAATTTGCTTGTGGTATATTCAAGTAAAGAACTTTCACTAGCTTACTCACTTCTAGCTCAATCAACCCTCATTGTTAGCATATACATGCAGAGTCATGCTTACGCTCAAAGTCATGCTTGCGCCATAATTCGTTATCACTTGTTAAAGTAGTGAAGTGGCCAAAACGCGTCTTTAGAGTGATACTAAAGAGCAAAACGTTTTTTCGCCTATTAGTAAAATACAATTTTGCAATCCTGAAAGCACCACTCTTATCGCAACATTACTCTTACTTACTAATTACATTACTAATCGAGAAACTGCGCGAAATGAAAATTTGGGTGACCACTGCCAGATTGACTCACAAAACATGGTGACGTAGTAGAATTGGAAGGCGTCTAGCGGGTCTTACATAGCTTGTACTTAATGAAATTAAAGTTCGTTGTTTTCTCTGAGTGCCTTAGATCTAGCATACAAAGTTTCAAAGAAATTCATTGAGCCAATATGGGGAAAACACGAAAAAAATGCATCTCAAAGTTTTTAACGTAATGCACGGAGATGTACAGAATTTTGAAATGGAGCTTCAACTTTGATATTTCCTTCCTACTAATGAACCTATTATCACAAAGCTTATGGAGCTTGAGTGCTCAGAGTGCGGTTCAGCAATATATACCAAGGCATTGTTTTTATTCAGTGCCCGTGTAAGCCATTAATGGCAACTTCGTTGCTACTCCATGTGTTGATGTGACATAATCAGGTAGATGAATTTTGCCTCAGTCATTTTTAATGAGTGAGTACCTTTAAATTACCTACCCATTACGCTGTTCACACTATGAGACTACACTTCAGCCACGCAATAATACAAGTGTTAATGCGACTCCTCGTCCAACACGGCACATGTATAGTGTCGTTTTCCGCAGTAGTTTTAAGCACTGACGTGGCTCTGTCATAAAATCCTTCACTAACACAATGAATATCTAGGCTGAATTTCGTCTCGAACCCCGGCTATTTTTTTCTCATTGTACGCTGCGGAGTTTCCGTGGCGCACGGCGTGGTTTCAATGCCCGCAACCAATGTGGCACTACAAGCATTCGCCTTGAAGAAAAGCAGAATGCATTAAGGAGAAAAAAATACGCACAGAGCTAAGAAAGAATGTGAGGCAGTACCGGCGTTTCGTATATGGCATTATGCAGATTGAAAGTCTGCCTCTGCAAAAGCTGTGGTGGACCTATATGAAAGCGTTGGAATGGCATCTAGCTGTGGCTCCATTGAATAAAAGAATGTTAGCGCAACTATAACGTTTCCTGCAGCAAATGCTAAGAGAGTGCTCTTAATGTGCAAGAAAACACACGCGATCGCATTAAAAAAGTGAAACCACTGGGCGTATGCAACAATAAGTACTCACCATAGAATCTTTAGGCCTATAGTATAATGAGTGCGCACAGAAGAATCTTTATGAAAGTGAAACTTTCGGACATTTCTCGCAGAGAGAGAGGCAGGGCGATAAAAGAGTGCGACAAGGAAGTTAACCTGATTTGCTCATCGTTTGGCTCTCTACACTTGGAGGAGAAAGGTGAAAAGAAAAGCAGTCATAAGAAGCAGGCCCGAACACACGCATGCACAATAAGATATTAAATGGGAGGGACAACGTCAGTTTAGTCTGTCTTACAGGCCACTAAGCCCACCCTGATGTAGTGTATCTACAGGGAAGGCAGCCAGCGAATGCGGAAACATACTTAGGTACAGCAGTCTGTCTTTGCAAATTCGATCTTAGGTGCTTAACGAAAAACGAAGTTGGTGGGAATATTTACTTGCGGCAGAACTGCAGACGATAAAAAAGGGCATATATTAGTGTAATGATGAATATATTGAAACCAAGCACAACTCGACCAATTGCGTCTATTCTCTGGCTCTTTTCGACAATACCACCGACGAGCTTCGAAGCGACGTCTCGCGGCGAGCACTCATCAACCACCTGCAGACATCGCCCAAGGATGGCTCTGTGTGCCAATTCGATCTCCAGGATGGTGTCCTGTGCTGTCGTAACTTCCATCCAGACGGGCCCGAACTTCTTAGAGCAAAACCAATACAATTACGTCGAATGGTTCTTCTTGAAGTTCATATGCGCTCCCACAGCCGGACGTCTAGTAGTATCGCGCACGTATGACCGTATTAGCCGTCGCTTCCGTTGGCTGAGTCTCCTTTGTTCAGTCTGACGCTATGCCCTCCATTCTTTTTACTCTATGGTCGCGAGCCGTCATCTCCAACCGACACCAATCGACACCATTCTCCCCTACTGGCCCGACTTATCCAAGGGTACGCCAGTTTTCAAAGCTGCTCGATATGCGGAAGAATGTCGGCAATTAGCTCGCACCCTTACAACACGAGAACAAGGGCAACAGAAATTTTGTCACGACGACGAACGGTCCCCATACCACTTTTCGAACTGTCCCACTACCACTTTTCGCCCAACTCTCTTGTTCAGCTGTGGGTGCCTCCCATTGGTGCTCGAGGTACCTCTAGAAAGTTTGGTAGCAGGTACCGTTGACCCTATTACGTCATAGAGCAAACTTCCGCCGTCAACTACCTCATCAAACCCATCACGTCCACTGTGCACCGGCGTCGCCGAGGCCGCGAAATTGTACGCGTGGATCGCCTCAAACCGTATCGCAAACCACTTGTCCTCACGACACCCTAGAACACCTACTTGACTCCGTCTTCAGCGAGGGAGAAATATGTAATGAAAAAGTAGAGGGTCTTCAAACCTTGTCAGTCACATCGTCAGATCTAAAACGCGGCGCTCGGACTGGACATTGTCGCTGTTCTCGCTGGCTATGCCTACGCTTCTGTCCTGTCTCAAATAACATTTCTTGTTAGGCTGTGCCAGTTCATTATTATACCGATAATGCGGTAAACAGACATGCGTGCTCTTAACGTCGGAGCGTCAAGAAAAAAGATGACATCGACAGCGTCAGCGGATGAATGCGCAAAATAAATATCAGGATTCCAGCAGGAATTCAACCGCAGCATTCCACCACAGATCAACGCCATGTCTCGGAACTACTTTTAAATATGTGCGTAGAACGTAACTTGCGGTTGCAGTGGAGGCTATTTATTTTTATGAGCATCACATATGTACTCCTATGAAGGTCTACATAAACGGGCCCCGGCAATAAAGTCCTTCAATAAAGCCCTTCGGTGTCTAGTTAGAAAAGTCTTGAAGGGCTTCTTTAGGTGAGAAGTGAAATCAAATTAATGAACAATTAAATTTATAATAGCGTACCAGGATCAGTTTACTGACGGGACAGGTATACAACATTGACGTGAACAAACGGTAAAACTAATTAACAGAAAAACTGATGCGAAAATCAGGCAGCGCAGAGATTTCCTGCACTAGCACAATACTTCACGCCAAAGAGCAGCTCTCCCATCATCCCAGGGGGGCGGAGAATGCCGAGAGGGAGGTGGGGGTGAGTAAGCGATTGAAGTCTTCTAGCATTGCTATAAAATGCTGATGCAGGTGTGCATTGCAACATGTTCACAAGATAGAGCAACATTTTGATAAAAAGACATACCAAGTTTATCTAGGCAAAGTTTATTTTAAATATTTATCAACATTCATAACTTCAGCAGCTCACGGCCATGCAGAATTTCCTACCTTGGTAGATTACATCCATGGAGAGAGAGGAAAAGGGGCAAAACGAGCGCAGCCTTGCCCTCATGCGATGTATATTGCAGGGGCATCGTATTCTGGTCTACTTCTCTTACGCACTATTTGTCAAGACAAATGAAGCACAGCTGAAGACTACGTGAAGTGGACGGCACAGTGAAATAAACTAGCCTGCATGCATCAGCGGTAAAAGTTGCCGCGAGACAGGGATGATCGAAGGACACCAGGAAATGGTTCCCTCCTACAGTAAAGATAAATAGTTCGGTAATGACACTGTCGGTGATAGTTGAGGACGGTAAGCCTTGAGTGAACCTAGGAAACAAAAACGAAATAGGTAAATGGGCCCGGCAACACTTTTTAGCACAGTCGAAAACCGCCGCCAATAGGTAGTCGAGGCTCTTAAGAACCAGCGAACCAAATTTTATGGCACAATTTGTTGCCTAGAGTTCGTGATTAATCCTACAATATGGAAAACAATGTTTCTCTTCTTTTAACAAGTGACGCCATGTAGCCAAGTGTGCGCACCATATACCGCTATTCACCGCAATTGGCTGATTTCCCCCCTTTATTGTGTCTTCTTCATGTTATTGTCGTCTTAGACAAAACCATTTCATTACCAACGCCTCTTTTTTCTTGAACATATATAATAGTGTTTGTTTTCTTATTCATTGTACCCGTGCATGCGTTCGCAGAAACGCTGCAAGTAAGGCACGCTTTGAAAAATTGGCCCCGTATCTGCATGTTACACTGCAAATGTCGTCGCAAGACGATAGTCATGAGTCTGGAGAGAGTGAACAAAACGTTTATTTGATGTTCTGCACAAGAAAATCGGTGAATGGTATTCTGCAGACGCTGCGTCAGAGTGCGTTGAAGATGCAGCGGAGGCGAACGAGCGCATCAAGTCGCATCACACGGGAGACATGAGCACTATCTGGGAGTTATCCTGGAAAATGAAGCGCGCGGCGTGCGCGCCCGTATCTGAGGTGAGAAAGTGTAGAACGCAAGACGACGGGTAGGTTCCACCACCGTGTCGTCTGAGCAAAGCGTTGGAAAAGCTTGCCTTTTCGTACAAGCATTGCCTGGTCAGCGCAGCGTGATAAACGCTGCGGTCCTTATAATTACTTAAGTATGCCTTTTTTGCTAAGAGACACACAGAATATCGACGTGTTGTTATGGTGCCTCAGATATGCGCGATAGTTGCTTTTGAATTGACACTCGCATGAACGCTGAACCTTGAGCTATATTGGTGGGCGCTGCGGATGGGGTCGACCATTTGGAGTATCGCTTGGCCACTTTAGTGCCGTGTAGGGTACCGTTAAGGGCGGACAAACAGACAGACCAAAATTTTTGCACTGAAGGTCGCCAAGAAAGAATACCATCTTAAAAAAAGAAAGTGCTCAAGGTCATGACGCACGTTTGACGTAACTCCTTCCCGCGTGCTATTCCTCCATGCTTAGCTTGCATTGCGCTCGCAGGGACGAGAGAAGAGATAAACAGCATGCTACATATCTCTGCAGGTACGTTGGCACTTTACGGATTTTGATAATTCATGTGGGGGTCGGTTTCCTCTTTGATTTTATAAAGTGTGTTCTTAGACAGAATAATTTTTATTCAAAAATACACATGCGAATTCGCTACGTGTATAGAATAATGAGTAGTGGTGAGGTCCATGGATCCAGCGGTAAAAGTCGGGTAGTCGGCGTGGCCTGAGGCCTGTTGCATGGAGTTGGCGATGACGGGTTAGTTGTAAAGCCGTGAAAGTCTACAATAAGTGAGTGGCAGTTACATTGCGGATCAGGGCGTCGTCAAGTGTGCGCAATGTACCACACTGCCCACGGCAATAAACTCCTATAATAAATGCACTCACTGTTTATTCGTGAGGTGTTGCAGGGCCCCTTGAGATGTGAGGTGAAAGGAGATGAATGAGCAATTTAATTTATTCTTGCGGTGTGTGGTTTCACACCACTTGCTTTTATTTGTTGCCAATTTTGCGGTGGCACTGAAGCATATGCTCGGATGTCGAGGTCTCATGGGCATTTTCGGTTGAAGCGTAATATTTCCATCCGCCTGTTCTTCAAATAATGGCTTCGTGGTTATATAAGGCATGTTGGCATTCATTCTGAGTGCACGGTGGCTTTCGTTAAAAGTTAGCTTAAACAATAGTTTGCTCTATCATTAAAATATAAATCTATTCGGCGACTACTGTCGACAAATGCAGCCACCCCTACAAAACGGCGGAGGCTTTGAGAATAAACGTTTGATTCTTTACACACAAAATACAGCAGAAAGAACAATAGCTAAAGTCTAAAGTTTCTGTTCTTCAAGAGTGAGATTCCACGCTATTATCCACTTTCCGCTCCATTAACGAAATGGTCGCCTTGCTCGCTTGAATGTGCCTGAGACAACCTGTGCGAAATTTCCTTCCTATTGAATCGCGAATTAACGCTTCATTGTGAAACCTTACTGTGTTACGCAAGCATCAGCGAAACGCTTCGTCACTCACGCGTACTACGACACGGTGTGTTTTAGGCACGCTCTCATGGATCATAAGAAAGTGAAAATCTGACGCAAAGTACAGACTGATTGGTCTGAAAATAAAATAACGTTCACGCAAAAAAGGCAAATGACACTATTTGAAGCAAATTTATAGTTATCAAAGCTAAATATGCCAGACGGTAGTCCCAATAGCATTAGTTCTACATGAAGCGTTATTTGTTCTCCTATCGATCGGGGAATTGGTTTGCAAATGGTATCCCAGCTAACATACGAAAAATGATAAAGGAAGGAAATGACACTGAGTACAGAGACCGTAATAAAAGCAGGCAAGGTTAACACAGACGTAATTTTTATATTAACCAAGAAACACATGAGTAACGTTCCCGGTAAATTACACAGCTGTGGTGAGATCGGTGTATTAGAAACAAGGCAAGGGTGATTGGCACTTAGTTTTAGAATGAAGAAATATCGGCGATGGCAAAATTCACGCAAGACAGCAAAATACGGATTTCACCATGCCAATTCATATAAGGAAAATGGTTAAAAACCCAGGTATTTTGTTTGTTTTATCTCCAATTGTCCCACCGTAATTATTTGTTATTGCAATTTAGTCCAACTTATGAGTCTTTTGAACGTGACGACTTACAAATAAGGTCTACTACTTTATTTTTTATCGATGACGCCTTAACTGTTGAATTTTTTAATAATAAATACGAGATCGTAGTCCTTTTTTTTCATTTATACGTAAATAGCTTCGTCGACAGCAAATATATTGAAAGGAATTGCGCATTATTTCTGTCGTATCCAAAACAAATGTATAGACAGGCTGTGGTGGTGACAAGGGGGCGGTACTCCAGAATAGTTTCGAGAACCTGGAGGGAATGCAGATTTTTTTTTCACATGTACAATTGAGCTTGCCACTACCAAAATTCCATTTCACGACTTCTTGTATGGCAGCGCGACACCATAGCCTCTAAAATACCACCACTCTCTCGAGGTAGAGGACAACTAAACCCGATAATTTTCTAAATTAGAAAAAAAAAGCATTCACAAAGACGTACATAAATAATTTTTTTAAGGGCATGGCTCACTTGATTGATCATTCGATGGATTGATTGGTCGATTGAATAATTGATCGAGTGCAATCTGTAAAGGTTTCGTCAGAGGTATTAACCTAGGTTATCACCTGTTTTGCTACTCGAAGTGTCCTGGGATCACTATTAGAAGGTGGTGGCACATACCCGCCAAATAGGGGCACAGTCGCACGCACATACACACACGTAAACAGCATCCCCAGGCGAAGGCTGGTCCCATGGCGGAAACATGGATTAAACTGTCTCAAATATTTTGCCACAGTATCAGGGCCTGCGTAGTAAGACCTATATATCTATATGTATGTGACGTAAGAAAGCAGGGATGGTTAGGACAAGTAGATGAGGAAGAAGTTAGAATGGCATAAACATGGCGTATGAGCCAGGCCTCGTCTCCCATTCATCATCCCCCT
Organism: Rhipicephalus microplus; assembly: GCF_043290135.1. Classification (NCBI taxonomy): domain Eukaryota; kingdom Metazoa; phylum Arthropoda; class Arachnida; order Ixodida; family Ixodidae; genus Rhipicephalus; species Rhipicephalus microplus. Next base: position 163,900,001 of record NC_134700.1, on the reverse strand, counting down.
GAAAGAAGTCGCGTCAGATGAACAGAAACAAAAACTGAACATACGCGGCTTAGAAGTGCACATTTCCAAAAAGGGGAAATCGTTCCATATCCCAGGAAAGTTCCGTAAACACACTATTGCCAGGCCCGTGGCTTGTTGCGAGCTTCGCGGCCGCAGCGTGAGGAGTCGCCACCATCGAAACGACGACAGCGCACCTGGCCGCGTAGGTAAACGAAACCGAACGAAGCCTTTTTTTCGACAATTTTATTTGTAACACTCCGGAATGGTAAGCATAAAAAACCGTTCCTCATTTAATTTCAGACTTTCAGAAGCATGCAAAGTCCGAAAGCATTGAAAATCGGAAAGTGATGCACTTTAGTTGGCAGTGCGGACCAGGAAACTAACAGTCTCGCCGCGCTGCTCGTGAAAGGCACGTAGTTATGTTTATACAAATTACAGAAAGTTTACCTAATACTGTCAACGAGTTGATGCGAAGTCTTGAGCTACAAAAAATTGCGCACGTATGTGGTATGCCTTTACTTACTGCAGCGAAGGTTTCGTGCAGTGTGATGAATATATCAGCCAGCGCTGGATAGCTTCTGTGCTCCGGGCATCTGCGTTGGGGCTATGCGTAGTACGTATACCTTCTTTGCACATGGACGCTGATGCATGCATATATATTGTTCACTGCTGTGCGTGCTAAAATGTTACTTACGTGGCCTTTCTTTTGTGTAAACATCGATCGATTGAGTTGCAATAAAATTATTTATTGTTGCAAGCTTGTGTGACCATCGTTGTCATTTCGCTCGGCCTGTATGCGGCAGCACAACATACTAATGTAAGTATGCAAGATACTTATGAGCTTATGTTGCCCAGTGTTTGTGCAATGTACTATGTGAAAACGATAGAAATAGAGAAAGGGGGCTGCTACAACGAGTGGGGGTCAGCCATGACGCAGAAGCAGACGATGACGACGTCGTCTGCTATGCAGAAGGCCAGCCGCCATATCGAAACACCCTGGTACTTTTGAAACCTATTTAATTTCATACGCAATTATAAATTATAAAAACAATATTTTTAGTTATATTTTATTCAAAAATATATTTATGTGTAGAAGGCAACAAAACGTTTTTCACTTATTAGTAAAATAGTCATTTTGCAGTTTCTTTACGATTCCCTACAAAACCCAGACGGCGCTACTGTCACTTCCAAATTGCTGTCCCCATTGGCTCTACGGACGTGTCTCTCCACTGCTATAGCTTCACAGGAGAGTGCAGCAGTCTGGTAAGTGCTGGTTTTTTATTATTTATTTATTGTATTTATTATACCCTCAGGGCCAGAGGCATTACAGAGGGGAGTGGTACAGAATGAAGGCATAACAGGAGGTAGCATGGTTACAAAAAAAACGTTGTGTACATAAAAAGGAAAAGGAAAGACAAAACAAATTAGCATTATCGCAACAATGTGGTCACACAAACACAGAATAAACATCACATATTTCTGCATATACAATATTAGCTAAGGCAGCACGGAACAGTTGGTTATCGGTGATACCCGCAATTTCAGCGGGTATCACCGATAACCAACTGGTGGGCGAGGCTGACTGTTGCGTACTGGCCAACAGAAGTACGGCTTGAAGGCAGAAAATGGTGATGACACAGCAATCCTTGCGAGGAATAAATGAGTGTGGAACGCCTTGGTGCACTCATGGCTCGAGTTTCTCACACGTCATGTTCTTTGTCGTGAATGGTACGCACGGGGAACTGCCAGTTTGCGTAATTTTTGGCTAACGGGGCGATGCCCGCTTCTTTCTGAAAAACAGGGTGTGCTTTTACGCCGTTTGTGTTGTTTTGTCTCCTGTTGTTTCAATCGCTTTCATCATAGGCTCCGTCTTGATCTCTGCTGGAGAAAACTTGTGTGATGTTTCTTTTCGCGAAAATGTCGTGAATCCAATGTACTCTTTTTTCCGAGACAGATATATTGAATTTATCGACGCTTCACTTGAATCTCTTGCAAATGGCCTTCCTTGAGCTGCGAGCGGTCTTTCGGTGACTGTGGTTGTCCACGACGGATAGCATGTCGCTTAACCTGGTTGATTTTCTTGTGCTGGCCTTGCTGGGTTTGGAAAAATTCTTAGGTGGCAGCCCTTCTGGAAAAAGGCAATGTTTTTCTTGGCAACTTGACGTAGTGCTCTCTTGGTAGCTGTTGCAATGCTTCTCGTGCAGTGAAGTTGGCAGAACAGACTTCACTGGAGGAACATCACTGGCACCTGCGACACCGTTCATTACGGAGGCTTCTGGCACCCGGCACTCTCTGAGATATGGTGCTTCCGAGCGTTCTGTGTTTGGATTTTCAGGCGGCTTCGCACTTGACGGTGACACCCCAACAGGCGTGGTTTGGTCAGATTTCAGTTTTGAATGCCCGTCTTTCCGTGCAATAACGAGCTGAGCTGTTCTGACGAATGAATATGGATAGAAGCCGCAGGGCATGGCTGAGTATCCTGCGAGTTCCGCAGCTCTATCCCGACCATAGTGGGCGTGTGAGGCGTGAGGTGAGCATTGTGAGGGACAAAAGAGCCGAGCGATAGAAAACCAGGAGGTGCGCCAAGTGTGTGAGATGGAAAGCAAGCTGCTCCAATGTGTGAAGACTGATTTTCACTCTTCGAATTGTCATGGCTTTGTTCGGTATTTTCCCCATGCGTCAGCAGGTCTACCATGAACAAGGCGTCCTTATGACACGAAGAGTGACCGTTAGTAGCCTTTCAAAAATTGTGTCGTAGAAAACCAGGTGGTGGACCATGAATGCGAGACGAAGTCTGAAGTGCATCAGTAGGGTGAGCGACGTCTCGTGTCATATGTTGGTGCGACGACTTTCGAAATGCCAACTTTCGGGAAGAGAAACCTGATGGAAAACTATGTCCCTTGAGTAAAGATTGTGGACTGTGACGGCCGAGTGAGATTGTCGCCAGACGGTTGATAATGAGGAAGCCCTTGTCGTAGTTGTTAAAACGGGCAATCATCTCTTTGATTTTTCACCACGATTCGTTGTTATCGAATATGTAGGGTAAGGTCAAATTTGAGTGCCTTACGAGTCACATAGTCTCTGAAGCTTTAACCATCTCCCGTTCCGACCAGGATGAAGCGGCGGCGTAGAGCTCGAATAGGTTGAACCAGTGCTGTACGGGTCCGTCGTCCATTGATCCAGTGTACATGAGGATGTCAAGATCAGCTGATGGCGCTGTCATGATGCTGGTCAGGGTGTAGAGTTGTGATGCACTTGTGCGGTCCACGTTTGGTCACTGCGTCTTGTTGAGGTGTTCGATGATGATGGTCGGTTGATGAAGTGCTGCGAGGTCTTCATCCCGTCGACTCATGTGTTGCTGTGATGAATGGGAGACGAGGCCCCTGGCTCATACGCCATCTTTATTCCATTATCACTTCTTGCTCATCAGCTTGCCTTAACCAGCCTTGCCTTTTTACGTCACCACACACACACACACACACACTACTGTTTATATATATATATATATATATATATATATATATATATATATATATATATATATATATATATATATATATATATCGACTATCTCCGATGATGCTGAAAAAAATGTGAAGGAATGTGTGAAGGTGAGAAGTAGTCAATAAATTATTACATTTCTGAAAAAAAATGTGTGTTGCCCGGTGGGCGCTTCAAACTTTGGGCACCACCGAATAAATCTGTGTCGCGCGAACTATTTATATAATATTACTGGTTTCAGAAATTAACACGAAACTATTTGTTCCCTAAATTCAAGGCACTACACTTTTATCACTATGATACTTTATTCATTTTCATTTAACTTGCTTTTTCACCTTGGTCAAAAAGTGCAATATGCTGCAAGTTGAGCGTTCTGTATAAGGAACACAATTTTTTTGTGAGTAATGTATTTACATTTTATGTTGTATATGTTCCTGTATTACTTGAATAAACTACTTCGGGAGTAAATGGAGCAAAAACATTGCCAGAGTATTATGACAAGGTTGGTCGACTGATATTGTGGTTTATCTTCGCAATATAGCGGTCCAGGTAAACATATGCCTTATGTATTGTTGAATAGTATGATTTTTCAGTAAAACATGCAGAAGAGGGTTTCAGAATAGTAGAATTTGTTTTAAGGCAGAAAAATATTTTTAATCTGAACAACAAACCACAAGGTAGTAGGAAGCTTGCCATTGTCTCACCTTCACTGCATAGCACGTCAGCGCGAAGTTCCAGCGGCGGCTTTTCGGCAGCGAGTAATGCATGTCATGCAACCGACGCTTGTCACTTATTTGAGCGGGTTTTGAAAAAAGTGTCTTATCATTTCGAGTATTTGGTACTCCATTATGAGAGAGAAGAAAGCCGTCCCAACGAATCAATAAAACGAAATCAGAAGGTTACATAATATGAGTAATATTGATGCACAGAACGTCAAAAAAAAAAAACACCAGTCCTGCGCGGAACGCGCAGCACAGTCACACCGAAAGCATGAGGAGCGGCGGGTCGCAGCCTTTCCTAAAAACTCTTCCGGTAACTGCTACAAGCACACTGCTGGATGCCCACTACGCCATAATCATAATTTTTGTGTAATAGGGCAACAATCACTATACCACCCTTCGTCATTCTCTGGAGAAGCGTGGTATCCGCTACACACTTGCTAGGAGTTTGCGGAATTTTTTATGCAGGGGCTGATGGCGACGAAAAATTATGCCTGAAGTTGGTATGCACCGCAGTTTATAGGTGATTAAAAACGGGTTTTCTAAAAAGGGGAGCATTGGATGTCCCACTCGTTACGCAATTCGCATTGTGGGACGCCTGGCTGTTTTTATTTTTTCATGATCTAAAACACTGTATTATTTATATTGACGCGATTCCTTTCCAGACACCAAGTCGCCTAAGGCCAGTTTAGAAACAACTTCCAAGCCCTGGTGTAGGTCAGTGGTAGCATACTGGACTAGCACCCGGTGGATCCGGGTTCGCATTTCGGTATTTTTTATTTACCAAGTTTTTTTCCGTTTCAATACCGGTTACGGGCAGTGGCGGTGGTGGCGGACAACTACGGCGCCGCGTATGACCCGTGTTCTGATCTCATAACAGCTTTCTCTGTAAAAGTGGCAATAGTGCTAGTTCCTTCGAACGGTGTCTTCCTACTTCGACCATTACAGCAGAGGTTATTTCATCCGCTTCTCAGTCCCAGGGGCAGAATAATGACCCAGTCGATGGTCTGCAAGACAGTATTGGGTTAGTTGTGTTTGGCTTGTGATAATAAATGCACACGCTCTTAAGCATATACAATTACATAAGTAGAGTATAGTTTGCCAAAGCAGTTTTTATGGTGCTTTAGGTATATACTCAAATGCGTTGTCGCTTACGACTGGTATGCATGATTAAATGATGTATTCTAGGTGTACACATTGGAGATTTGTTATCGTGCCCATGAAAAAGACACTTCTGTGACTATTTCAGGGGAAACTATGACACTTCATATCCTCTTTCCAAATGGTTCGAAGGTGGTAAAAATGTTTTAAGTAAAAGTCCGTCTGGTAATAGTGACGTGCTCGTAACACTTTCTACATCGTAGGAACATTTAAAAAACTTGAATTACAAATTTATATGACGACCGAAAATGACAAAATGACGAATATATATATATATATATATATATATATATATATATATATATATATATATATATATATATATATATATATATATATATATATATATATATATATATATATACTAACGTCTGGGTTGAGACAGCGTTCATTCTGCCCAAAGACTCAGCAGCGAAGGGGCAGTCTGAGACAGCGCGGCGCTCATACTCGACGATTATGATAATGCATATATGAGAAGGAGCGCATAACGCATGCTCACAATATATATACATATATATATATATATATATATATATAGTGATTCATAAAGTTTCTTTACGACAATTTATGTTATCCTCAAAAACACCACATTTTACTGATCCACTTCTCCAACGTTCAGGCTTTTCTTTCATGTGCTCACAAAATACGTAATCAATTTTTAAATGAGCTGCACAAGTGATCCTTCTTTTTAGTTGGCGTGCTGCATGCTGGGTGACGCGTGAAATTTCTACTGCCAAAGAACGCAAAAAAAATGCTCGAACATAGCTTGAACACCTCGATAAATGAGAAACTTCCTCCGTCTTTTGCATACTTCCATCTGCACGTAACACACCAGCGTGTTCACGACTCTAGGATGGATGGTGGTCGTAACTCTGAAGTCACAGGAAGGAAACTCAGAGGCAGCTGTATGTGAGTGCAGTCTTGTCTCGTATAAAGGAACAAAAAGAGAAAGAAAGGAAGCGGCCACAGTGGCTTCGTTGGGAGCTTCTTCTTGACGATGCTCCTATTCTGAATTTCTTGCTCCACGTCGCACGCCTCCTCTTCGCGATATTGCTTCCGCTCTGAAATCGCGTCAGGACGCGTTGCCTATGAAGACGTTCCTCCCGGGGTGCACACACAAACTGAATAGGCGTTATGAGCTACACAGTGTGGATTTCTTGAGCTATAGACGGGTTAGTGTGCGCAAGTTTCAGGTATCTCGGGGACACCAAGAAAGCTTTTCCGGGTCAAGTACCACGTTGTTAGCGTCTGTGTAGATCAAGGCCAGCGAACAAATGAAACTGCTGTATGGGAAAGAGCTCTCGTATGATGGGCGTTCTTGAAGAATATTGCATCGCTCGCATGCAAGCACACCGTCGTAGATTCTAGTCAAGATGGCTTTAAGGTTGTTCCAAAGACACAAGTAGACCCTTTATCTTCAATGTGCGACGTCTGATCGATTTTATTCTTCAAAGATTATTACGCACAAAGCCTGATCGCGATCCTCTGGAGCAGAGAGAAAAAAATAACAGGCGCCAGATGTCGTGCACAAATTGATAGCTATTCACTTGTGCATATGAGGTGACTTGCCCCTTTCTGCTACCATATGGCGCTGCGATGTGTCGCCATTCAACTTTGGTCACTTCGTCCCAAGAAGTTTTGGTCTGACATAACTGAAGCGGCCACCTTTGCTGCGCTGCAGGCGCGAGAAGTTTAGACATCACCAACTAAATGTAACGATGGGCATCAGAGACTACGTTCCACTTTTGTTATATAAAAAAATGTAGGCCGAAAATTTTGGCAGCATGGAACTTTTCCTCAGAAGTAACAGCTGGTGGGCGCGGCAAGATCTGCGTAGTTTCAGCAGCCAGTCTAGGTGGCGCTCGCCGTATCTTGACAGGGATTAGTACGCGCTGAACGTGCTGTGATCACGCCGTGGACGAGGCTGACGACACGAAGGTTGCTTTCTGTAGGGCGGTGCGGCGTCGTTTCATTACAGCAGCGTTGATTGATTGATATGTGTGGTTTAACGTCCGAAAACCACCATATGATTGAGAGACGCCAATGTGGAGGGCTCCGGAAATTTTGACCATGTGGGGTTGTTTACCGTGAACTCAAATCTAAGCATACGGGTGTACAACCTTTCCGCCTCCATGGGAAATGCAGCCGTCGATGCCGGGATTCGATCCCGCGACCTGCGGGTGAGCAGCCGAGTACCTTAACCACTAGACAACCGCGGTGGGGCAATAATAATTTCTGTTAACAACCTTTGGTGGATGCCGGAAGCAAACACATCAAGAATGAAATTATAGCAATGGTTAGAGTTTCACCCAAGACATTCGACAGTGTGTGTGCCTGCAGACAGGGAGCGAAATGAAAGGATTGCAAATAGATGCAGGTGTCAAATTAACTCCGTGTCGTCGCTGTCTTCGCCAACTGTATACACTGAAGACTATGTAGAGGTGCACAGCCCGGCAGACTGCGTAGCTTAGCCTCCCTTATCCTTCACCCTTTCGATTGGTAAGGTTGTTATTCTCGCACATGAGACAGTGCGTATGCGATAGGCACAACCACGCACTTGAGCTCTCGTGATGGGAAGTTCTCTGTGAAGTAAATATGGCTTGCCGGGTATCACTACATATAGTACTTTAGCAACTGCTCTACATACCCTGAATAGAGGAAACAGACCTGCAAAGAGTAGCCTACGCGACTTCAAGGCGTTTCGGGTACCGCAGTGGCCTGGCTGACTCTATTCTCCACAGAGACGTAACAAGGCGCAAATGAGCATGTCGATTAGTGCAAAAAGAAGAAGGAGCACCGAAACGCATTAGCACGGTTATTTCTCTCGGCTTCTTTATATGGCGTAACGAATGAGTCGAAGCGACTTTGAGGTTCCTCTCGCTTCCCAATCGACGCTCCCCGAAGGCTGAAAGAGAGAGAGAGAGAGCAACGGCCACGCCAACGCATAAAGGTGCAAGCCGTTTCGACTCTCGGCGTGGGGGAAAATGACGTGCCACGGTGCGTATTTTATAAATAGACCTTTACGCCTGCGCCACCCACGTCCACCACAGGAGAAACCAAGAAAAGAGCCCGCCTCTGACGACTGCTGGTGCTTCCTGTAAACAAAACGGCAAGTGGATGCGTCAGACACATGCGACACAAAAATAAAAAGAAAAGAGCCCGAAATGCGCGACATGAAGAAGCACTCACTCTTACTTAGAAAAACAAGGTTAGCGCTTAAAACTTCTAGTGATATGTTCGAGGGCCCACTATACTTCCGGTAGCCAACTCAAGCTGCTTCAAGTCAGCTCCATACACGAGTACGAAATTAGGTAGACTTGTGTATATAACCCCATTGATGCGCCTATGTACTAGCTATATATGGAAAGTTCCTCTTTTGTGCATGCATATACGGTAGAGTTGGCCTCACCAACGACTGCACTTTTTTCTCATTGGATGTTTTCTACATATAAAAAACAAAGAGAGCCAAAGAGAAGAGAATATGCAAGAAACTAAGCAAGTTGCATGTTCGGTTAGCTACACTGCACTGAAAAAAAAAGGAATGAAGGGGTGAAAAGAGAGATAGAAAAAAGTCAGAGACAAGATCATGCACACACTTGCGAGAGTATTGAGCGGGACAGGGTAAGCAAAAATTTCGAAAACAAACTCGTTTTCTTATTTTTGTGCAATTTGAAATCTGAAGCCTTTTCTGAACCAGAATCGATCATGTGTTTGTCCTAGTGCGACTTTTTTTTTGCCTAAAAGTCACATATTTCGAAACCTGTGCAGCGGTCGGCTTCACCCCTTTAAGGTAGGCTTCACCTGGGCACACGTAGGCAGCTAAAAACACGCCAAAGTAAAGGGCACTAAATTTGTGACAAGTTTGCTGGGATTGATATTTGGTCTGGCAGCAAGTGGTTCATCCCCCTTCTCAATGTTTTGCCGCAGGTAAAAGTAAATTGCGAGCGTTTTTTTTTATTTGCATGCACATGCTGTTTGCGGGCATTGCGCACGTTGTTCGCAAAGTTACAAAGTATTATGGTTTCGCCATCACAGAAATAGAGGCACCTTATAGGACATGCGAAAGGCTGTCTGGGCCACATATTTTCTCATGGCATCAACAGATACCGATCCAACCCACGGACGCTTAAACTTGGTGCAAATTTAACAAAGCCCAGTTCAATGATGAACCATGCATTTACAAAGAACACCTTTGGGCATCTGTTCTTGAGGCTGTTAAGCCTATTCATGAGCAACTTGCTAATTCTGAATTACTTTCGTAATGCCTCGATGGGAAAACTCGAAACCCTAACGTGTCGTTCAACTAGTCGTGTGGGAGCACGCTTCAAGAAACGTGTTTATCGCACACCTACTACTGAAAATATGCAGTCATGACGCTGTAATCATCTTTCGTGACAGCATTAGAGCTGGTATAAATGTGCTTAACTCGTTTGGAATTTCGCCAGGTCGCTACACAGTGAAGAACCTACGCGCAGTTGACCTGCGTACACAGTACTTCGCTGACAGGGCTACGATGCAAGCAACAAAGGAGGCCCGCCAGGCCAGACGCCTAAACTCAAAAAGAAAAAAAGCAACATTGGCGATCAGTATATGGCTAGTGCTTATTAAAAATGTCCTTCTATTGGCGGTTGTTTTGTTGTATTTTTTAAATAAAGCGTAATTTCCACTTTTCACGAGATTATCTCAAAACGTGCTTTTTTTGTACTTATGTACCTTTTTCTCACCAACCATGAACGGTACCTAGAAACATAAACTTCAGCCATTATTTAGAGAATCTGCTACTGAATATACTGAAGCAGAATTATTTTTTGTGAGGAAGTACTTTCTTTCACACGATATCTAACACCGATTGACGGGTGATAATTAGGTACTGCAGGTGAAAAAATTACAAAAATTAGCATCACATGTTTCAGAAATTTTTCTGCTTCGATAAAAAAAGGAATGACTTAAGATCAAAACGATAGCATAATAATTATCATAACCTTTAAGGTTATGGAGAAAAAGGTACATGAAGCTGGAATAAAATACAGTGTGGGTATAGGGCTTACCCTGTTACTTAAAATTCCCAGGCTGTTGCAAAGACCGCTAGAAAGTGCACACTTTTGTACAACTTTAATTGCCTTCTATGCCATCGAGGCAAAAGCGTATGTCAATCGTGCGGGAATCCAGGCAGCCTGAAATGATCCCGACTCCGATCACGTCGCGAATGCCATCGAGTGTACACCGGTGTGCTTATCTCCTTGCAGGATTAATAGGCTTCATTACCACAGAGTTTAAATAGTCTTACAATGCTTTATTTTTTACAAGTCACAAGGCATTACAGAAGCTGGACTTGAGTATGAGAAATTAAGTATTACCAGAACACCGACCATATCATCGTTCTTATAGTTAAAGTGTCTGGTCGTACTTTGCGATGATAAATGACATTTTAGCAAGTAAAAAAATAATCTGGATGTTTTACCGAGAGCAGTTCAAAGTACAGCACCGAATGGTGGCACCTGTCAAGAAGATTGCAGCGCATATAGTATGTACTGCACGAAGCGAATAATCTCTCACGCATCTGTTGTGGTAAAATTTTACTGCTGCTTGATATCTGTCAAACATGAAGGCGTGAAATTATGAACGTGGGAGCACAGTTTGTCCACCCTCGATGGTAGCGGCAGAAAAACATACGTACAAAACTAGGTGCGTTGGTAGTCAAGATATATACATATATAGGTGTTTCTTTTTTCAGAAAGACGAAATATGTCATGTTATGCCCTGCAGCTACATTTTGAATTATTTAAACTAGGAAGAGAGAAAACATCTTTCTTGCAAATGTTTTCGCTGATTCAGTGGAGTCCTATTTTGCATGTTTGTTTTTCGACAATATCAAATGAAGCTGCCTGAATTTTGCCACATTTGGATTCGTTGCGAATTTCTCTGCTGGGTCAAAGTTCGCACTGCTGCTAATAATTTCAAAACCACGTACACCACCTGGGGCGTTGTCACCTCCACAATACTCTCCCTGCATGAAAAGATGCTGAAGCCGCAACAGAGTCCTGACACGTCCGTGATGCCACTACCGATCGGTGGTATTCTGTAAGCCGGCGCAAAGTTTTCTTCAAAAAAAACTCTTTGAAACAATGGGTGGCCAAAAATAGTTACAGACGACAGTCTTTTCCACAGACTCTATGTGTCAATCTATATATACCGGGTGAATGCCAACTTCGCAAATAAGCCGCTTTCTTATCCGTGGCGCGGCATGTAGCTATTCAGCAAGTTTTTAAAGATATGATTCATGAAATTCAGTGACGTTTGGATAAGTTCTGAACTCTTATGAAGTTTCCGCCCAACCAGCGGGATCATTTGTCACCATTGCTGGTAACCCGAGCTTCCCGTTAGTTTGCAGTGCTTAAGCTTGTCTAGACCAGAAGCAAATGGCCCCAAATGCTGCTGTCGTCAACGATATGCGTACGCTGCCGGGCACTGTGATCGATTGTGTTGTAGTTCACCTTATCCATGACAGATCCATGTTGCGTGGTTATTCGCTTCTTGAAATAATTGTTTTAGTTTGTGCTCACAGTAATGTTTGTGTGTTTGGCGCCAAGCAACACCCTACGTGCAATAAAGACGACGAACCCTTCTGCGAATTTTTTAGCTCCTTCGTTCAGGCGACATCAGGAGTATCGAGCTAAACTTACTCTCGTGCAATCTCTGCGCTTCACTTCAGAGACGCCCTAGACATGAGGCTCATCAGAAATGCATGCGCGCACAACTTCAAATACTTTGTTTCTTCCGGTCTATTTGCTTTACCATTTGGTACTGCTACAGCTCACGTCACAAACTGTGCAACCGTTCAGTATCGCAAGGAGCAGACGTACCCTTAGGGTAATCTAAGTCTTGTTATAGCCACACGGGCCTTGGTACAAAACACTTCCGCACGGGCTCGTAATGTACGGGTCGCCATCGATATCGCAGCGAACGACCAGCGGAAGTTGTAGAGGAAACGCGATTGTGCAACTCGCATCACCGATGAAAAGCTCAAAACACACTCCGAGTCTGAACCTGTTTGCGAAAGAGATCGATTGGCGCCATGCACTTTCAGTTTTGTCGAGAAAAGAAGGAGAAAAAAAAAGACTGCTTCCTCATAGGCGTTCATGGCAGCGTGCCTAATGGCTCAAACTTTTCTTTAGGAGCGCCACTCAGAGAACTCGACGAAGCTTGTACACGAAAAAAAAAAACTGAACGTGCCAACACATTGCTGACCTAGAAGAGGTGGCAGTGAAAATCTGGAGGTGTTCACCCAACTGTTTTTGTTTGCCTAGCGGCCACTTGTATGCCCAACTCTTTCAACACGGCGCGTTGTCTCACTCCTCGGATGCCACGCACTTATTTCACTGTTGTAGCTAGAGGGTTTTTTTTATGCAAAACAACCTCCGCCACCCTGCGGGAACATCAATATGTGTTATGTGTATACAGAAAAAAACAACAGGTATAGTTGGAAGGCGTTTACCCTTAAAGAACGTAGGTGAGCAAAAACGAACATACGGAAGTGATCAAAACAACTGATACGCTGATAATCTGGTAGTCAATGTTTGGGTTGCCCTTATCTGTTTTTTTTCGTGCCCGTCTCGGCACGCCAAACCTCTTGAAACATATGTGTAAGCACACTCACACATACACACTTACGAGCATACACAAAGTACCCCTCCCGTGAAAAGGATTGCCGGCAATGCCCCTCATCATAGACGAAGAGTACGGTAGAGGGGCTGGGTAAGCAGAGCCCCCCCCCCCTACCTGTCCCTGGTCCAAGATAGTAAGGGCTTTGCCTAGGCTCTCATTTACTCTCAATCGACTGTTGACCTGCAGTGAACTGTTGACCTGTTGTCTTGCAGCTATTTGACAATGGATTATTCATGGCCAATCCTTTTCTTTTCAGGTTATTAAAATTCCTATTATGAGGCGGTCAAGAGTAGGGAGTATGGGGCCATGGTCGCACTATGAGTAAAGTGACAAGATAAAAAATATTCCAGTATGAAGGACGATAATCTTTCTTGGGCTAATTCAACTCAAAAATTTTGGTCTACCGGTCTTTCTGTCTCACTGTCTGTACAATTGTCGGTTTGTCTGCCGTAACGGCACCAAGCGATACACCAGAAGGCCAAGCCCATCCGCAGCGGCCACAAATATTGCTCAAGTTTCAGCGTTCATACTTGTGTGATGGTAAATTAAAAATCAATTATTGCGCATATCTCAGGCACGATAAGAACATGTCAATGTTTTGTATGTGTGGCTTTATACTAGAGAAGGCACACATAAGCAATCGTAAGGACCGTTAATAACAGTGCAACGCGGTGCGGAAAAAGGCAAGCGTTTCCAACGCTTTGCTAACAAGAGACGGTGGTAGCACCTGCCCACCTTTTAGATGCGGAGCATCTAATACTCGAGGTTTGTAGTGCGGCGCCGTCCGCAAGCTTCCTCCTCCTTCTTCCACCATCTGTGCATCCCTTCCTTCCTACACACCGCGCGCGCTTCACTCCTCCACCATCTGTGCACCCTTCCTCCTCTACACTCCGCGTTCGACATCTGCGATTCTCCTGATTCTCCAGTGGACGCGCATGCGCCGTCGCGGTTCGAGAACATTCAACAGCTGACAGTGCATGCGCCGTCGCGCTGTATATATACTCAAGGTCAGCGCTCGCTCGCTCAGTTGCCGCTCGTCGGTTGGTTTGTACGGCGCGTCGACGTCCAAGGTCGCGGTGAAATGAATTCCAGCGAATCCACAAACACAATGATCGACGTCCCTTCGACCAGCGCCGCACTTTCGCATACGTGTGTACGTGTTCACTCATTTAACACCCCCTCCTACAACCACGTTAACCAATTTAGCCATCGACCCAAGTAAGTCGCAATTTAACACCCCATTTCACAACCACGTTAACCAATTTAGCCATCGACTCAAGTAAGTCGCACTTTAACACCCCGTTAACCAATTATATGCTCCGCATCCTCCTCAGTGTTCCCCCGAGGGAAGCTGCGGGCAATTTTTTTGCGTTCCAGACATTATCGCCTCCGAGACAGGCGCGCACGCCATCCTTCGTTTTCGAAGATAACTGTCAGATAGCGCTCATGTATAATGTGCCTCGATGTGTTTGTTCACCTTCGCTGCATGGATTAAGACTCTAACGCAGCGCTTCCAGAATATTATTCACAAATTTTCTCGCGGAGAGCATCAAATAAGCGTTTTGTTCCCTCTCTCCACACGCAAGATTATCGTCTTTCGACGACATTTGCTGTGACACATGTAGATACGGGGCCGAATTTGTGCATGGCTCTTGTACAAATTCAGTATGGATTTACGCGTACGCGTAAAAAAAACAAGAATTTCTTTGAATATAAACATCAGTCTGTTGCCTCCTTAACACATGTAACCTATTACTTTATATATATATATATATATATATATATATATATATATATATATATATAGAGAGAGAGAGAGAGAGAGAGAAAAGTAATAGGTTAAATGTTTATATGGTAATAGGTTAAATATATATATATATATATATATATATACCATTAGCCACTTCAATGGGTCTATGTGGGAATTTAAACTGAGAGCGTCCATCAGCGCCACCTGTAGCCATGGTGGCAAGTGTGGCACATTCTTTTTATGAGCCTGTATGGCGTCACGTAGCACGTGAAGCTATTTAGAGCTGGCAGCTGACCTATAGTCTCTCGTATACAACCTAATGGCACCAAGTCTGCCAGTACAGGACCCTCGTTAACGATTAAGGGAAAGAAGTGTATACGTAAGGTCTCCATTTTCCGTGATTTAACACAATATTAAGGAGATATAACAGACAATAATGCCAAGGAATGTATAGGGGAAGTTATTTGAACCAGTGTAATGTAAATAGGAAAAAATAAAAGTGGGCGAAAAAATAACTTGCCATGAGCAGGAATCGAACCTAAGACTTTCGAATAACGCGTTCGATGCTCTAACCACTGAGATGTCACGGCGGCCATCCCCCAGCCACTTTATTGGGTTTATGTGTGAATTTAAACATGGGAGTGTCAGTCAGCGCCACCTGTATATATACATATACGGGGGGTATGAACGAAACGGTATGGCCAGCGGTATGGCCAGCGGTATGGCCAGCGACCCCGGGACATTGAGGACTACCTGGCTCAACAGCGCATGCCACCGCCTTCTGGACGGCAGCCGCGCTCACCGTCGCCGAGGCGCTTTTCATCTTCGCCACAGCGCCATGCTGGCGCACGGTCCCCCAGTCCCCGCCGGGAAAACTAACGCAAGCGACCCTTGGAGGCGAGGTCGCTGGCAGTCGACGTGCTGAAGACCTCCGATCGACGCTAACAGTAAAGGGTGTGGATTCGACTGAGCGATATGTGCGGCTTTCTCTGGATATACCGGTGCTGATAGACGGCTATGCAGTAGATGCTTTAGTTGATACCGGGGCTGACTATTCTATACTAAGCGGGAAAATGACCAGACTACTAAAGAAGGTAATCACGCCCTGGCATGGCTCTGTGATTCGAACGGCTGGTGGCCACACCGTCTCTCCGCTTGGAACCTGCACGAGCAGAGTTCGGGTCTGCGGTTATACTTTTGTAGCAAGTTTCCTTGTGCTCCGTGAATGTTCACGCGACGTTATTCTTGGTGTTGACTTCCTGCAGGAGTATGGAGCTGTCATTGACCTTCAAGAGAATCGCATCACCTTCTCAGCCGACCGAGCAATCGACAAGCAGGACGACCAGCAACGTGCCGACATTCTTCGTGTTTCTGCTGAAAGTATAACGCTTCCTCCAAGAGCCAGTGTTATTGTCGACGTCACATGCTGTGGATTGCGAAATGGTGAAGCGATTGCAGAAAGTAATTTTGAACACTTGCTGTCTCAAGGTGTTTGTGTGGCTAGGAGTATCATACAGCTACGTGATGGCCGATCTCAACTGCTCGTTACAAATTTCAGCAACGAACACCGACACCTTTTTCGTGGCACTTCGTTAGCGTTTGCAGATGAATTAAGTACCGTTCCCATCTGCTTCTCGTCGAACGCAGTGGAGGCCGCCGATACGTCTCTAAACAATATCGACATTAATTCTAACCTCACACCAGAGAACCAGACAGCACTGCGAAAACTCTTGCTTGAATTCAAGTCATGCTTCGCTGCTTCCTCTAAGGTGCGCCAGACTTCGATCACTAGGCACAGAATCATCACTTACGACGACGCTCGCCCAGTACACCAACAGCCTTACCGTGTGTCAGCGAAGGAACGAGAAGCCATTCGTACGCAAGTTCGAGAAATGCTTGACGACGGCATCATCGAGCCTTCCAACAGTGCGTGGTCCTCTCCGGTCGTCCTAGTCAAGAAGAAAGACGGAACGCTACGTTTTTGCGTCGATTACCGGAAGCTGAACAGCGTGACTAAAAAGGACGTGTACCCGCTGCCACGCATCGACGACTCGTTAGACAGATTACGCCGCGCCCACTATTTTTCCTCTTTGGATTTAAAAAGCGGGTACTGGCAGATCGAGGTTGACGAGCGAGATCGCGAGAAAACGGCCTTTGTTACCCCTGATGGCCTGTATGAATTTCGAGTCCTTCCTTTTGGTTTGTGCTCAGCACCCGCAACCTTCCAGCGAATGATGGATACTGTGCTTACTGGTCTGAAGTGGCAAACTTGTCTCGTATACCTTGATGATGTTGTCGTTTTTTCCGAAACCTTCCAGCAACATCTTCATCGCCTCAGGAGTGTGCTACAGGCTATTCAGTCAGCAGATCTTACACTCAAACCGCAGAAGTGTCACTTTGGTTATGAAGAGCTCAAATTCCTTGGCCATGTAGTCAACGCGAAAGGAGTTCGACCCGACCCCGGCAAACTTGCCGCTGTAGCCGCGTTTCCGCATCCTACAGACAAAAAGGCTATTCGACGCTTTCTGGGCTTGTGCGCCTACTATCGACGATTTATTAGAGGGTTTTCAAAGATAGCGGAACCCTTGACTCGCCTTACACGCGACGACACACCGTTTGTATGGGCTACCGAACAACAGGCTGCTTTTGCCGAGCTACGACAGCGGATGCAGTCAGCCCCTGTTCTTGCGCATTTTGACGATGATGCTGACACAGAGGTGCACACTGACGCCAGTAACATCGGCCTCGGCGCAGTGCTCATCCAGCATCAACACGGCAAAGAACGAGTCATTGCCTATGCCAGCCGCTCACTGTCCCGTACCGAGGTGAATTACACGACCACAGAAAAAGAGTGTCTCGCAGTAGTGTGGGCGATCACGAAGTTTCGCCCGTACCTCTATGGTCGTCCATTTAAAGTGGTGACGGACCACCATGCCCTCTGCTGGTTGGTAAACATTCGTGATCCCTCTGGACGACTGGCCCGATGGAGCTTGCGTCTACAGGAATTTGACGTTACCATCGTATATAAGTCTGGACGGAAGCATGAAGACGCTGATACGCTGTCGTGTGCACCCATACCTTTAGTCAATCAAGAAGAAGACGACGATGATGGTTTCCTGGGCGCCCTTAGCTCATCTGACTTGAGCAGACGCCAGCGAGAGGATGAAGAGATTCGACCGCTCATCGACTATCTGGAGGGTCATAGCGCCGTTATACCTTGCCATCTATTTCGTGTCATGACGTCTTTCTGCCTCCGAGGTAATGTCCTGTATAAAAAAAACGCCCGTTCTACGAGCCGCGCTTACCTCCTCGTCATTCCGAAGGACATGCGGGACGAAGTCCTCTCCGCGTGCCATGATGAACCCACATCTGGTCATCTAGGCTACTCGCGAACGCTCGCCAGAGTAAGTGAGGCGTACTACTGGCCCGGACTTTCAGCAAGCGTGAAGCAGTACGTTAAATGCTGTCGTGAATGCCAGCGTCGAAAGTCGCCACCAAGCAAGCCGGCGGGATTACTTCAGCCAATTGATCCACCCCACAAGCCATTTGACCAAGTCGGCATGGACATTCTCGGCCCATTTCCTTTATCGTCCGACGGCAACAAATGGGTCATTGTTGCAACTGACTATTTGACCCGCTATGCTGAGACACAGGCGATACCACGAGCCACGGCTTCTGAGGTAGCACAGTTCTTCATGTGCCACATTGTTCTGCGCCACGGTGCTCCATCTACAGTGATAACCGACAGAGGAACAGCGTTCACTGCACAACTTATTGATGAAGTTTTTCGGCTAAGTAACACTAGGCATCGAACGACGACTGCTTACCATCCGCAGAGCAACGGCTTAACCGAGCGACTAAATAAGACAGTCACAAACATGATCTCCATGTACATCGACGTCCAACACAAAACATGGGATCGCATTTTGCCTTATGTGACGTTCGCTTATAACACCGCCGTTCAAGAAACAACCCGACTTACACCGTTTCGCCTTCTCTACGGCCGCGAAGTTCAGACGATGCTGGATGCGATGCTTCCTTATGAAGGCGCTGATCGATTAACAACTGACGCAGAAGAATTTGCAGAGCGTGCCGAGGAAACTCGCCAGCTCGCCCGGCTACACATTGGTCAGCAGCAACAGGTCGATGCACGACGTTACAATAAGCGTCACAATGACGTATCTTACAGTCCGGGAGACCAAGTTTGGGTTTGGACCCCTGTTCGGCGCCGTGGCCTCTCCGAAAAGTTGCTCAGCAGATACTTCGGTCCGTATAAAGTAATACGCCGCGTGAGCGACGTAAACTACGAAGTGGTTCCGGACGCTACGCCGTCACGATGGGCACAACGAAAACAACCGACCTCTGACATAGTTCACGTGGTGCGCATGAAGCCCTATTTTGCGCGTTCCTAAAAGACCACTTTTCCTGTGTTTTTTCTCCTGTGCTCCGACAATTGCCTCATCATTGGTGAACTTATCGCGTCACACATTTGATTATTGGTGCCCTTTTTCATTGTTTAACCTACTTTGTTTTGGTTTTTTTTTCAATAACTTTACAGCATCGGGACGATGCTCTTTCTTTTTTTGTTGAGGAGGAATATTGCCACCTGCTTCTAGTAGTGGGTCGTATGCCAAGGTGAAGGCACACACCACGAAGAAGAAAGAAGTGCGCGTGAACCCCCGCTCTAGAAGACAAGCCCAACCGGCGCGCTTGGTTAGAGCCCTGTTGCTCGGACATCAATAGACCTTGTCGACATCCCCTGGAGCGACGTGACAATATATACAATGAAAAGGAAAAGCGTGGCGATGCCTCACCCCCTCTGGTATTATGAAATCCCTCCGCTATGTTTCTCACTGAGGCCACAAAGTGCGGTGTTCCGCTTTCAAACCTCAGGCTTATAGCAGGAAGAGGTCAATAGACTATGTTAGCCACCGCAGAAAGTTACTAGTGAAAGTCCCTTTTTAATCTGCAGTATAGCAGTGATCTAAGGCAAATGACAGTAGACAAATGAAACACCCTGTTCACTCAAGAAGCCGCCCATTTATTTTGCGCGTTGCGTGGGCTACGTTGTATACTCATTCAGGGGCATATGATCTACGAGTGTGAGCCGGCGTGAACTTTGGCTGCGGATAGTTCTAACCATAAGACTTACGTGTTTATAGATGTCTTGGAGAAGGCAGATCACAAAAACGCCTTTGTCTTTTATCGGAAGATATTAGGGCTTATCAAATTTCAGTAGATGCCTCGATATTGACTGAAATAGACAAGATCGTGACATAGCTCGGATGTATACGTTAACACAGTATTTTTCTCTTAAATCTATTGTACACAAGAACACAACCAGCAGCAGTACTTTTTAGTGTCCTACAAACATACGCAGGATTGTTTGTACATGTCCACAATAAGAGTGATCGAAGTCAACATGATTCCGTTGGCAGCAGAGAGCTTCCGACGAAATTTTTTTTTGCTTGTTCATCACTCCCTATTTTTTTGAAGTCCTTTACTGACGGTAGTGCGGTACAGAAGTCTTGGTGGACCTCGGCATGAAGCGATATTGTATCAAAATAAAGTTCGTTAACCGCAAGTGGGCAATATCTTCGGGGCATCTTATTTCATAGCGCAAAATGTATTTGGCCGTTGCAACTGCTATAACAAAGAATTCGCTGTCAGCATTTGCGGTGGTGCGGCGGTGCCTACAGTGTGTATGTGCGATCACATTGTATCGGTCACCGCCAGCGGTTCACTGAGGATCGGAGAAACTACATGCCAAACGGCGTGCGTTGTCATGTGTGGATAGCGGCGGGACGGCAGTGAGCACGTCCGGGCTATGGGAAAGAGTGGTGGGGGGAAGCAAATAGGTCTGCCCAAGCGCTTCAAGGAGTAGCTGTAATCTATCTTGGAAGTATTAGTTCATGTGTTGGCAAGGAATAACCTATCTTGCCCTATCTTCGGAATTTTCTAATGGTGACTGCAAACGTTTAGGGACCCCAAAAATAATGCCGGCAGAGTCAGTGCTCACGCGCAATACTCAGACAACGTTTCGGTTTTCCATCGAGCAGGCTATTCAAAAATAGTAAGGAGCCATGAAGCTTGCCCCGAAAATCATGGCGATGCCCACCGAAACGATAGCTGTTGACCTAGAGCTATCTGTTCTCATTTATGAATAACTGAAGGTGCGATAAATAAAAAAGTTGGTTCCGCCAATCACATCGTTCCACTTCCTAAAACAATGTGTTGCCGCAACAAGCCCATATTTCTGAATATTGATTCTCAGAGAGCTCATAAGCCGAACGTCACTGGAGACTCACAGTTCGATTGTACTGGCTAATGACGGCAAGTGTATTGGACTTACCGATTGGATGTTGATTACAAGACAATTTATCACAGCTACATAATAGAAATCTCACTTTTAGGGATAGCGCGTAATGGATGCGAATTCTCGTGTCAAGCGTTAACTATATACGGTAGTGCCTCCTTCGGGCCTGCCTCCAGCGACATCCCCAGCTGTCTCCAGCGACAACCACCGTACCTCCGTATCGTGGATGGTACAGCTGACATATCCTAAAGACGTGAGAGGCAAAACAAATTCGGGATAAGCGAAGCGTGTAGAAAAATCCCTTCAACTCGACTAACGTAAAACGATTGAATGGGCGAAGCACGCCATGTTTTAGGAGATATTCTTTTTTATGAGACACTAGTGATGCCGAGCTTGGCCAGTCATGTAGGATATGGTGTTCCTGCTTTTCTGACGTGTTCGGAAAAATACTTCAAAATCAGCGGAAGTGTGTTAAGATTCCACTGACGTCGTCGGCTTTTTGTTGAGCTAACCGTTGCCTTTCTCATGTTTAATGGACCGGTGGGAAGTTGTGGTATTTAGGGAATTTCCGTGACGCATACCAGTGCATGATGAACCACAACACACCATAACGACCATGGACGCCGATAAGTCGAGATCCTGAAGTGCTTCGCTCCTAAAAGCAGCCTTTGTCCAACAATGTAGCAAACTGGGATAATTGGTACATGCCCATCAGAATCAGCACAGAAATAAACAGAAACACTAGAACACAAGGAAGTGCATTTGTTTGTGCTTTCATGTTCCCTTTTTCAGTGCTGATTGTGATGAGTATGCCCAACAAGATTGCTGCTTGTGCTAGTTGGTATTACATTATTAGCGAGTAAATATATTTGCAGGGCCCTTTCTACCTTCGAACCTTTTGTACACTAAGAGTAGCTGAGCTTTATAAAAGATTTTGTGTTTTTTCTTCTTGTGAAAGGTGTTCAATTTCTTCATGTTGCACTGTTCGTTGCGCCAGTGTTATGAAAGGCCGATATTTGCGCTCATCAACTGTCATGTAGATGTGTTAGCCTTACCCGCATGAAATCTTGCTTCTTAAACTAATGAGTGTGCGAGCGATTATTATAATTTATGGTGCTTATGAAAATGCATTATATTCGGTTCACTAGCGGTAGAAAATGTGACTACTTTTCTTGTTCGTTGAACCAATTCATAGCTTTCTCAAAAGTCCTGCACGATGAAAATTTGTGCCTGTATATAATTAGCATTTTCGAAACTTAAAAATACTAAAACTTGAGTTCTGCATATTTCAGATAATATGTGTGTTTACTTCATTATGTGCAAATGACCATTTTCAGTCGCACGCTGCTACATATAGTTATGCGTCGTAAAGTGTTTCGTTGGGATCCATTAGCATTATTGTTCGGCCTGAAGACGTGCTTCTGAGTGTTTAACAAATTCATTTCGCATGAAACTTAAAAAACTTCTTTTTCCTCTCGTGTGGTTCCATTTGCAAACCTACACTGTGGACATGAACCTGAATAGACAATTGGACAAATTCTATTGGGTTGTAATACTGTCTCGTTTATGGCGGATCTCCATGGCTCGCTACGCTGATGACACTAATCTAGTTTTCAGAATTCGAGAAAGTCGATGTAGACAGAAATTCGAAAGAAAGTATCAGAAGACAGTTCCTTCAATTGTGTGTGTGTGTGTGTGTGTGTGTGTGTGTGTGTGTGTGTGTGTGTGTTTTGAATTGCTCGCACTAGCACAATATGATCATCATCGGGGACCTTGCAAACGACAGCTCAAGTTGACGACGTGCGACAATGTTAAGGACTAAACAGGGATTGTACTTCAAAAGGAAACGATTCTGACCCAAGACCTTTATCTCCAGTCAGAAGTGACAATGCTTAACTTTGAGCTTCTTATTTCCTGCCGTCCCATAAGCTACAACAACCCACCTATAACGTCGTCACATAAACAAGAAAGATGTAATTTCTTTATCGCCCATTTTGTTGTTTGTGTGACTTGAAATTAAATGCGCTGCCGCACACGGTCCTCTCTTTCGCGACACCGGTGAAGCGAGAAACAGACGTACTTTTCTGATGTCTCTTCAGATCAGAACAGTTCTTTCGGTTCGTGTTTTTGGGATTCCCCGCTAGAAGGTTTCCATGACACTCGGCAGGCTCAAACTGGGTTGTTTCTTTTTGTTATTTTTTCGCGTTATTTATTAGTGCAGCGCCGTGTCGCGACAGCGTATCTTGTTGTAGACCGTGCTAGAAAGACGACAAGATCAGAAAAATGTTCCCAGTGGGAAACAACACGCGGGAAACAGGTTGCACGCTGCACGCTTCAGCCCAAACAATGCACATTGCGGATGTTCGTTGCAAGCCTCACTTCACTTTTTCCTTGCAATATTTAGTAGATTCGTGACTGGAAACGTGGAGTCTTGAGTTGATGCAATCGAGGTCCCAATCAGTTTGTCGTTGTAGATTCGTTTACTTTGTATTAAAAAGAGTAGAAAGACGCGCACGGTAATCACCACTTTTTAACGAGAATTTCATTTTCAAATTTCTGGTGTTCTTTACTTTGCCAAACGTAAGGTACCGATAGTGCTAATATAATATGCAAAAACGTAATGCTCTAATGAAATGAGTTATTCTTTTTAGCAAACGAAAGCTTCCTTTAATGCGGCACGTATACGTGCGGAAAGAACGAAACGATTCTCAAGAACTCCAATCTGGGAAGGTGCGGGTTATTTTTCCACCTTTGTGTTTCTGTAGCGTGCTTTTAATTTTTTTAATAGTGTTCTTGCATTAAGCCTTCTTCTAAGTGCACCACTGGTGGTCGGTAGTCGACGTTTTTATATTTGCGCCATCGACGCACTCCGCTGTAAATCACCTTTGACTGAAGCTTGTTGTCAAAATAAACCTATGCTTGTATATAATAGTAGTTATAAAATATATGATCGCAATACGTCAGCAGGTCAAGCTCTGCGTCACCACTTGGCCAGATGGGTTTCGATACCGTCGGTTGTTAACGCCTGCTGTTGTGCATCGTGGGTCATACAATTCATTCGCATATATATAATGAATGCTCGCCTCAGCAATCGTATACTTGTGGGTTCTTGGCAGCTTGGTTGGACATAGTTTCTTGAGGCTGAGATGGTCAGAAAAAAAGTATGTTTCACCTATTTTCCATTCGCTCTCCTCACCACGTGACATGGGCACGTACCCCATATACCAGAATCACCAGGCTTTATGTTATATAACCCATACTTATTTATCTCGTAAGTCCAGTAATGACAAACTGTGCACGACAGCAGGCAAAAACAAAGAGCCACGCCCCAGAAAGTGGGATGGGACGAGCAGTCGAAAAAGTAGGAGGGGTTGACAAAGAAAATTTATCTCCGCAGAGCTATTTAGGTACTCCAGTTGTAACTTGTCATCTGCTTATTTATATTTTGTATTATTTCTTGCTCTCTTAAATGCCAGTAAGCCAACTCCCGTGAACACCTCCTCTTGAGGTGTTCACGGGAGTTGGCTTACTGACCTTTTAGGCACCCATTTGTGCGTTGAGTGCGTCACCGTCGGCGTTACTCATAGAGCAAACGAGGACGTAAGAGAGTGATTGCAGAGTGCAGCAGAGAACGAAAAAGGGCAATACAAAGAGAGCATGAATAGAAGGGAACGAGAGAGGCGAAATGAAAGGTTCAGCAGCGGCCACCCGTGGTGCCACAGCAGTTCTTGCTTTTTGGTAATTCCAAACAGATTTTTTTCACTGTATTTCCAAGAAGATATATGAACTCGGTGCAGGAAATATAGATGCGAAGCAGTTCTTTGCTTACTGTTGGTACTTTGAGTATCTATCTATCTATCTACCTATCTATCTATCTATCTATCTGTCTGTACGTACGTACGTACGTACGTACGTATGTATGTATGTATGTATGTGTGTATGTATGTATGTATGTATGTATGCATGTATGTATGTATGTATGTATGTATGTATGTATGTATGTATGTATGTATGTATGTATGTATGTATGTATGTATGATGTACGTATGTTTGTATGTATGTATGTATGCGTGTGTATGTATGCGTCTAGGTGCTTACGTGATCACCCTCTTATTTTGGAGTTTTGAGGTATGAGAGACGAGATGGTGGGGGCGAGCCCGTGCCGAGGGGAAAGAGTTTATTCGGGACGCAGGCACAGGTGGTGTCGCCGCTTCAGCGTCCAGCCAGGGCATGAACTAGGCCGTTCTGAAATTCCTTTTGGCTGGCGCATTAGGATCCACGCGGCTCACTTCTTCATCAGCACGGCAGCTGGCCAAGACTGGCGTGGCGCTACGTAGCTCTTCCCTTAGCGCATTGCAAAATTTCAAAAGTTAATAAAAAAGAAAAACCAAGTGAGAGCGAATCTATGTACATGAACGCCAGACCTAAACGTTCGTAAAGAAGTCCTAGCTGTGATCTTAAAGGAGCACTGACATCAAACTTCAAGATCAAGATGTGCCCACCATTCGATCCCTTGGTATGCATAGGTCTCCTTGGCCAAATTAGAATGGCATCTGTCGCGTGGAAGTTATTTTAATTCGATATCAAACAGCGTAGAAAAACTAAGGAGAAAAAAAACGGAAGCATAACCACGGGGTGAATGATGGAGAGTGGGGCGAAGCATCCGTCCGTCCATGCGTCCGTCTGTGTGACCATCCGTGCGTCCATCCGCTCATCCGTGCGTGCGTCTGTGCGTGCGTCGATCCCTGCGTCCGTCCATCCGTCCGTGCAGCCATCCGTGAGTCCGTCCATGCATCTGTCTGCGTGTCCATTCGTCCATCTATTCAACACTCCAAGTACCACCATCTCGCATATTTTCATCATATATTCCGCATATAGAAGCTCCGCCATCCAGCGGACATTCGAAGAACTAAACGAGAGGTGGCACACGCACACTTTCTTACGGCTTGCGCTTCATGTCTACTTGCCACCTTTAATCACCTCGAGTGCATGGTACATACTAGTTCACTATATTTATGGCATTGCGGCTCAACGCTCGCTAAATTTTTCTAAAACCAAGGAGAATACGCCCAGCGAGTATAACGTGGCAACCCTTTCTTGTCAGATAGAGTTCAATGTACATGCCAATGACTGCTAATGGGGAATGAGATACAGGAGAATTCGGGTTTTAGTGACGCGCATGCTGCGAATTTTTTATTGTTCAACAACGCACAGGAGAAATCTCCCAACGGCACCACCTTGCAGGTAAAAGCGTAAGACATGTTACGTACTACTTCGAGGAACGAGCAGGCGCAGCTTTAAGGAGCTTACCACATAAAACAGAAAATGACTGCCCTGCGATATCGCCACTAGTGCGACGTGCTCGTTGTGATACATTCTACAAATACCATCCTGAGTGACGTTACGAGAGTAAAAATGACGTCGATGATCTGAGTGTGGTTGGAGTTGACTTCCGGCCATGTTCTCATTGATGTGTTCTTTGTTGAGTTGAAGCGTGCATGCCATGCACCGAGTCCTATCAACTGATTTGACGTGTGCTCCACAGCATGAGTACGATGATTCAGAGTGACAATACGTGCCAGAATGTCGGGGAACCACTGCGCTGTGAGAACCTGCACGTCGAAATGTGGTAAAAACGTAAATTTCGTGGTGTTTCATGCTTCTCGAATCCACGAACCTCAACGCATCCAGTGGGTTGACTTGGTATGCGTCGATGGACAGATGGACTGCGCGCCTGTGAAGAACAGCCACATTGGCTTGCTTCACTTTGCACCGAGTGGCTACAGGGTAAATCCTGTGTTGGCGAACCAGTTGTGTTTTACTGGCAATACTGGGCCCCTTCCCATGGCGAAGGTTAAAGAGAGAGGGGAAGAACGGGTTGGCACTACGTAACCTAACCGGCGGAAAACGAGCGGAGGGGCTTCAGTCTACATCATCAGAGACCCAGCTAGGCTGACTGCACGTGCACTCCTAGAAGACAAAATGCCAGTATGCGCGACGTCAGCATTTTTAGATGCGGAAGCATCTTATACTCGCGTCTTGTAGTGCGCCGTCCGCGCCGTCCGCACCGCTTCTCGAACATTCGACAGCTGACGCGCGCGCATGCGCCGTCGCCCACCATCTGTGCCGCGCGCGCTTCTCCTTCGAGAACATTCGACAGCTGACAGCGCATGCGCCGTCGCGCCGTCGCCATCTGTGCCGCGCGCACGCTGCAAATTTCGACCTACGACCGATGCAACCCGATCCACTCACTCTTTACTTTACTGACCACAAAGCCATCGTCCTCAAAGTTCGTCGCAATAAATAAAACACCGCCCTTTCGCATACGTGCCATACGTGTTCACTCATTTAACACCCCATTTCACAACCACGTTAACCAATTTAGCCATCGACCCAAGTAAGTCGCAATTTAACACCCGTTAACCGATTACATGCTTCCGCATCCTCCTCAGTGTTCCCTCGAGGGAAGCTGCGGGCAATTTTTTTTGTGGAAGCAGTGTCAGCTGTGCAGCAGCCTCGAGGTGATCGTGAGGTTGCGCTGACAGCGCTACAATTTGCCAGGCTTTCGGCCCATTTTGAACCAGGTTCAATAGCGGATATATTATTTATATTACAGATATTTATTTCTATCTCAGATGCGTTTTAGGTCGTTAATCATTACAAGGGGTAGATGCAAAAATCTTGACATGACTAAATTTCATGTCAGTGTACCATTAAAAGGCAAAGGATCCGTGTCGTAGCTCCAGTGGGCGGCACTGAGAGCAGCGGAGTGGACGAGGGTTTCGAAGGATCCACACTGCTGGTAGAAGGAATGGTGGTTGTCCGTTTGAGCGGGCGACGAAAAGTCCCGTGCCCACAACGCAGGTGTAACTTTAGACGATGACCTGACGCTGAATGGCGCGTTGCGTGGCATCTATGCGAAAGGCGTGCGGACACAAACGGGCATTGGCTGGAATGGGGCGTAATAATTTTCCCACGACGCGTACCATAGATGGTGGGCTGCACAACAAATGGTGGGGCGGTCTTGGAAATGTGGCGTTGATGGTGGTGGTGCTGCGCACAGTGTCGTAGGCGCAAAGCCAACCACTGATGTGTGAAGCACTGATACCTGTCTGCATTTCGCATTTGACAACGTGCCATGGAGTGCCTTAGTCGTACTTACGCCTTCTTGCCGCGAACGTCCGCACTCTGGGGTACTTTGGAAGGGCGGGCCGAAAGCTGCCCGTGCGCTTGACTCTGGGTACAATGACGCGGCCGTCTTTAAGGCACAGCCGAGAGACATGCGAGGGCGTGGTCGGGTGTAGGGGTATTCAAAGTCGGGGCGCTTGCATTTCCGGGGCTGTTACGGGGGATAGTGCGAGGAGGAAGTGCACGCTCTGTGGTAGGACTTGGTCTTGAACCAGTGTTCTTGCTATTCTCTTGAAGGTTCAGTGACGAGCAGCACGCGCGCAGTGCACCATGCTCATTGACTGCTTGCGTGGCTGTCGTAGCAAACGTGCGTAGTTGCAATTCTGGCTGGCCCGGTGCGTTGTACGCTGTTGTCACCGTCCTAGTAGAAGGCTCGGTGGTTGTTTCCGAGAAGTCACCAGGCGGATCAGCTGGCTCGTTTTTCATCGGTGGATCGGGATTTGGTGCAGCGAGACAGGATTCTGTCATTAAACCGATGGTGTGTGATGCCATAACCAGCGTCAAATCTGCCTCGGAAGGGGGTGCAAGTGGCAGTGGTGGCAAAGCTAAGACCTCGGATACAAGAACCGGAGACACCGGAGTGGCGGGCCTTTCGGTCGACGGGCCGCGTGAAGCAGCAGGGTGATCTCTGTCACCTGCATAGCCTGGGGTTGATGTCAGGACAATAGTCTGGACAGACCATTGTGCGGGAGGCTTACATAAAGATGAGCCACGCATCGCGGTGTTGCTTTTGGGAAGTTCATGTTTAATGTCGTATTACTGGAGCACGGCGTCGGGCAGATGATCTTAAGGACAAGAACTCCACGCGAAGTACGTGAGGTGGCGTTTGAGGTCCCACGGAAGATGGTAATCCAGAACCTCAAACATGAATTCTCGGAGCCAGATGCCGTTGAGCTCCAAGGCTGCCTCGAACTCTTGGAACCATGACTCGATGCAGGAGATCTGGAATGGAGGTAGAGGCGGGTTGTAGTGCGGCTGCAAGGCGTGAGCTGGCTGAAACGTGGCCACGAAGCTCAGAGGCAGTGGTGCCATGTTGGTCGCTTGTCCGCACGTCCGTGGTCCCCACTTGTTGAGGTACGAAAGACGAGAAGGAGGCGACGTGCCCATCCCGGAGTCACAGCGTTCATTCGGGACTCAGGCGCAGGCGGAGTCACCACAGCGGCGTCCAGCCAGGCCAAGAACTAGGCCGTACTGAAATTCCTTGGGGCTTGCGCATCACGAGCCACGCTGATCACTTCTTCATCAGCGCGGCAGCTGGCCAAGACTGGCGGGGCGCTACAGAGTAAACCAAAATTAGTATAGGACGATGGGATAGTTTGGCGAATATTACTCGCTGGTTGTGACATGTATAATGTCACAATCCCGTCGCGTACATCACCAAACACTTTCCGCCAGTACGGGCCACAGGTAATAGAGTATGTTATATATTAGAGAATGTTATATATTAAAGTATGTTATATCAGAGTATGTTGGAGTAGTTATATCTAACGAAGGACGGCGAGAACAGACATAGATAATTTCAACGTGTGAGCGTTAAGAAAAAGCTCACATCGGCAGCGTTGACCCCACAAACGCAAAGAACAAATCTCAGTAAATGCCAGAGTCCCAGCAAGAATCGAACCTCAGCATCCTGCGTGAGAACAAAGTATTCTACCACTGAGCCACACCAATTCTCGGAGCAACTTTTCGAGTTGACCTTAATGTTCTCCAAAAGTCAGTTAGAGCCCCGCCGCGGTGTTCCAGCGCCTAAGGTACCCGGCTGCTGACCCGCAAGTCGAGGGATCAAATTCCGGCTCTGGCGGCTGCATTTCCAATGAAAACGGAAATGTTGTAGGCCCGTGTGCTCAGATTTGAGTGCATTTAAAGAATCCCAGGTGGTCAAAATTTCCGGAGCTCTTCACTACGGCGTCTCTCATAATCATATGGTGGTTTTGGGACATAAAACCTCACAAATCAATCAATCAAAAGTCAGTTGAGGTTGCAGTGCGGGCTATCCAGCTTTATGAGTATTACATATGCACTCCTGTCGTAAAGCCGTCTCAACACTTCAATGGTGTTATCACAAGTCAACTTGAGCGTTATCAGCTGAAGTTGATTTATGCAGAAGTGACCTGGGCTACCATCCTGGTGAGCACCAACAATTCAAATCTGTATGCCGCTCCTGGTGTTTCTAATATATATGTTGCTGTTTGCATCCTTATGCAACTGTAAAAAACTGGTTATAAAAACATATGCAGCTGTAACATATGTCCATGCGTGCATTTCCACATATCTTTAGCGCCACTTCTTAACGTTTTGCTTAATAACAAAACTACAGCACAGTCACCTTCCATTTGCATGCTTCGTATAATATCGATTCCCAAACGTGAGATCTGAATTTTTTTATTTATTTTATTTGCATATTTGTCAGTTTTTTGGTCATTGGAAACACGATAATTTTTTGCTTGCAGCCACTGACGCTGGTACCAGAATTTATGCGAAACGATCTTTTTAAAACGCTATCGCGGTAATGAGAGTACCTAACTAGGCTCTATACGGGCCTGCCCTGCCGCGGTGGTCTAGTGGCTAAGGTAGTCGGCTGCTGACCCGCAGGTCACGGGATCAAATCCCGGCTGCGGCGGCTGCATTTCCGATGGAAGCGGAAATGTTGTAGGCCCGTGTGCTCAGATTTGGGTGCAGGTTAAAGAACCCCAGGTGGTCGAAATTTCCGGAGCTTTCCACTATGGTGTCTGTCATAATCATATGGGGTTTTGGGACGTTAAACCCTACATATCAACGTTAAACCACAAATATCAATCAATGTGGGCCTGTGTTGCAAACGAATAGTCAGTTTTACAGCGGTGCTGTTAATGTTGAACTCAAGGGTGTGTCTGTGTGCGTGCGTGTGTTTAAGTGTTTGTGTGTGCGTATTCACGCGCTGCACGATGACCGATAACCATCTCTTGAAGACGAGGTACCTAACTGGGAGGGTTTTAGCCGAGGTGGCCGGGCAGGAAGCCTGAAGCCCGAGGTCCGTGGAATGAAGATACATGCTCGAAGTTCCTAGCAGATCTTTGAATTTTATTTCGAACACACCCCTTTTCATGTC
Source organism: Rhipicephalus microplus (assembly GCF_043290135.1). Taxonomy (NCBI): domain Eukaryota; kingdom Metazoa; phylum Arthropoda; class Arachnida; order Ixodida; family Ixodidae; genus Rhipicephalus; species Rhipicephalus microplus. The sequence continues at coordinate 163,868,613 of NC_134700.1, read as the reverse complement.
ACATATTCGAGGACGCCCCATAACAAACTTGGCTAATACTTTGTTGGAGCTACATGAGCACTTAGAACTCACGCGCCCTCCACAGAGAACACCTTCACCAGTGCAGGCACATGGGAATAGAATCAAAAATGGACAGAGAGGTGTAAGGAGAGACAGGGAGGGCTCACTGCAAGGCAGAAGCAGAATCGTTACAGTTTCTTTGGCGAGCGGGTAATCAAACTGCGCGCTGAGGCCGATAGCGTCGTTGAAGAAGATATGAACAAGGGAATTCCAGCGTTGATCTTTCTAGCCGATAGGAAAGATAATATCCTCGAGTGTTTTGCAGAGCAGGCTGAGAAGACGGTAGCTGCTGTCTAGATGCTTCCTTGCAGAGGCAGATATAGGGCACTCGCACAGCAGGTGAGATAGCGCTTCAACTCCACCACAGTGAACGCAAGCTGATGCAACAGCTCCCCGCCGCCTCAGTTCGCGTTCATACAGAGCCAATCGGATGATAAAAAAAGAGGTAGCGCTCTCACCGGTAGAATCGAGTTTTGTGGAGGAAAGTAGGAGGGCGACCACTGGTAATCATGATAATTATAAGATGCGTGTCATGTGAGAACATGCTACATACCACAGTCAACCGGAGCCCTTCACTACGGCGTCTCTCATAATCATATGGTGGTTTTGGGACGTTAAACCCCACATATCAAAATACCACAGTCAAGACTCCAATAAACTTCAACGTGACGCGGTGGGCGTGCTGGCCGGCGTTCACTTCGTCACGCCATGCTGGCGTTGCCACGCCAGGCACCGGTCCGCGCTGCGTTGTTTTGACGCATGCGCGTTTCAGCGCGTCCGGTGTCCCTCCGTCACAAAAAAATGGAGACGCAGTGTTGTATGTGTAAGGCATTGGCGCTAAACGCAGCATGTCGCATTCCGCGCCGGTTGCCGTCGGGCCGCACCGACGGACGCTGGTCGCGCCGGTCGCGCCTAACGTGAGACTATAGAGTGCTCGCGTTTTGCTAAAGTAGTATCGCTGTGCCCAGCGTGTACGCGCGTCAACGCTAAATGGAAGTATATTAAGCCCTGCATCATGCGCTCGCAGTCATTTTGCTAACTGCACATATAGCAAATTCGGCGTTACGTGACGTCAATGGATGACAAAAGTATGGCTGGTGCCAACATTATAATGCTGACAAGCGTGCATTTAAGAAAGTGACAACATACCACGCTCATAGCGTGCTCGCGTCCTCTTCGCTAGCTCCCCTTATAAGAAATTTGGTATCACGTGACGTGAACAGATGATGAAGGTAAACGACACATCCAAACATGATAATCATGACATGTAGGTCATGTACGGCATCACTTACCTCCACCTTGTAACATTCTGCTGATTATTAAGTGACATATCAACCTTCCTCATTTGTGCTTGGCATATCAGGCTTGAGCCACTCTGTGCCAAGTCACTGTGCAGATCTCGTTCTACGTGCTGCTGCGATACACCAGGAGCTGGTGGCCAGGGTAACGATCCTTTTTTTCAGGCTGATAAAGATGTAGGCTCCGGTTTGTTCGAAATCCATACGAGAAGGCTTATATAGCAAAGGCGCAAAGATCAGAAAGGCGACGTCACACTGTCTTTTCTCTTGCCTTTGTGTCTTTGTGCTGTAAATCTACTGCTTTTCTTAACCGCCAGTTGCCATCGTGGGAGGCGATGCGGGAAGACACTACGAACGTTTTCGCAACGCACATCGTCATTGTTTTCACCTGGTGCACACAGTGGCGAGCTGTGAGGCCTTCGTTACCACTGGCAAGTGTATGTGTGGATAACTGCTGGTGATTTCCACCAGTGATCCACCGTGTGACAGTGCTAACAATTTTTTGCTATTTTCCCGCGAAGTTCACATTCCTTTCGCTTCATTTTAGTTCATTTTCATGCAGGCGTGCTATGTGGAACTTCAATTTGTAAGTTTCAAACAAGTGCTGACAACGACGTTAGCGGAAATTTATTTCGGAGTGGGAAGGTAGGGACGGGACGGGCAGGCAGGTGTTGCCAAGTGTTCTTCCGTCTTTTAGATATCATGGCAAAATAAATTTGGGGGGGGGGTGAAGGGGGTGCACGGGCCTGGTGTATACCCCCTCCTAACTACGTCACCGATTGCGTTTTGAAAATAAATGCACTCGTGGAGCTCAATTCGAGCCACCTTCTAACCCCAACAAGCCTAATGCAAAGGATGGCTTAACAAGTTCGAAGAAATTGTTCAAGGCGAAAATGAAATGAAAAATGATCAAGAAACCAGCAAGGTTCACTCCCGAAATTATTTGTCCAGAAAATTCGTTTTTATCTTGGCTCAGATCTTGCGCAGCCGCCTTTCACTACTCCGCACGTTACGTCGAAGGATCACATCACTAATGGGACAGGTGATTTTCAAAACATTGCACGTGTGATGAATAACTGCGCTCAGGGATGCTGCCGAATACGCGGTGCCCGTGCGTTATTGTTCTTACAAGGCTAGGTGATGATAGCCCGCCAGAACAGATTCGGGTGCTCGCACGGTCATTACCTGGGTAGGCAGATGAGTAATGAAGCGCGTCCCTGAAAGGGAAACCGCTTCGTGATGACAAATTTTCCGTAGACTCTGCCTCCGCTGGCTTCTATGCGAGAACTGATGCGTCTCCTAAAACGTCACCTGCGGCTTCGCTTCTCGCCCAGCAGTGGGATGAAGGAAACAAAATATGGCAGGAGTAATGGAGGTTAACCAAAGAAACATATATTTACTAATGCTCTAACGGGGAAAAAAGCTATTTTGAGTCTTCTATCAGAGTGCTGACGACCCACTTATATGTCACTCCCTTTAAGGAAACGCTTATATAGGGTGCAGAGTCGCTCAGATTTGGGTGCACGTTAAAGAACCCCAGGTGGTCTAAATTTCCGGAGCCCTCCACTACGGCGTCTCTCATAATCATATAGTGGTTTTGGGATGTTAAACCCCACATATCAATCAATCAGGGTGCAGAGGCAGAAAGGCAATGGTTCTCAAATCAGAGTCCACGAACTCCAAGGGTTGCGCGAAGTCATTTTTACCAGTCCACAATGTGGTCAGAAAAATAACGTGCATCCATCTATACTGAAATCACTTTAACATCAAACTTGTCTTTATAATAGTTACTGAGCTTTAATTGTGCATTGTTTCAGCAACAGTAAAAAATTTCGAAGTCCCGTTAAGAACGACAAGTAGCTTGAAACTTCCGGCGTACACCTCAAGCAGAAAGCACGCACGAAATAAGCACACACAGGACAGGCATGGACTGGCACTTGTCACAGTTCGACACTTGAAGCGCGCTGTTCAAACAGAAAGAAAGATGCACAAAACGCGCACCTTAACATAATCAGAACACGTGCGAACACTTGCCGCAGTTCTTCCTGCGTCGTGTGTCGGCAGCGCACTCTTTTTGTTAACGCGGCCGTGGCAGCGTTCAAAGTGACCTCCGTCGTCTTTCAAATTACGAGTATGTAGAGCATGCGTACAGGAGAGACCAATCTCTGTGGAGGCTGCGCTTCTTCGAGGCGACGACCTTTAGAGCAAGCCCAATGCGAGTTCGTTGCGCCATTTGCCACGAATAACTAAAATGCGCTAAATAACTAAAATTCTTAGACGCTCTAAAAACTGCCGAACAGTGTATGGCCTATATGATGGGCTTCGCGTTAGCATTCCCGACAAGCCCCGCTCCGTGGCGTAGTGGACAGCGCCGCGCGCTGGGAATCGAGAGGTTGCTTGTTCGATTCCGCGTGACAAATGCTTGCTTTCTGTTTTTTTTTTCTCTGCAATTTTTAGTGTATATTTCTCAACGTCAATTCCGTGAAGAAAGTACGTCAGCAGAGCCATGGTGGACCCTGGCACGAAACACTCAATTTGGGAAGGACAGTACGTACTGTGACCATGGCTCGGTATGATTTTTAGTACGCTTCACCTAATAACAAATTCGCATTGCGGTATAGCTGACTGAGTCTTTCTTCATCGTTTCTCGCACACACACGAGCGCATAGTTTTTCTAGGTTTGTATTATTGAAGAGCAAATATAGCTAAAGACAGGATGAATCAGGCTGCTGAGCACTCGTCTAACTGACATACTGCTTAGTTTGAATTAGTGTGGCACTTTATGTTGATTATTTTTTCCCAGCGAGAAATTAAGGCACCTGTTTTACGCTGCATTTTTCGTTAGTTCAATGCGTCTTCCCCTTTCCCTTTTAATTCGCTGCACGGGAGCCCTAATTATTTCCACTAGGTGACAACAGAGCCGGCTCCGATATACCTATGGCTGAGAGTCACTGCAGTAGAGACACGGAGAGCCGTGGGGCAAGGTTCCTCCAAAAAAGAGTTAGTGTGCGTCTTTAAAGGGTTAACAAAGAAGCTCCAGCTTTTTTTTGTTACAAGTCTCAAACAAGCTCGCTAATTTACGCGAAATGCCTATTGACGATTACCGCAGCGCGACACGCCGTGCTGCGGTAATTTCGAAAGCGACTCCTGCTTCTTACCCATGGGACGCATTACGCAGCGCCGACTAAGTCGATAGGTCATTCGAGCTACGAAGCGTTGCTTTGGGCCTGTAGTGGCTGCTTTCGCCGTGCATTCCGCGTTCCCATGCTGCCCTTAGCCGTTTTGGTAGAGCCCCGAGACTTGGCAGACAAGAGGTATCACTAGAACGACAGCCTTGGAGACACCTCTTCATCCACGGCCGTTGGATAAAGAGGTGTCTCACCAGTTTGCGTCAAAGGGAATTTGGCATGCGCCCTCACATATATGCTTACTTCACACAGCTCGCACCATACTTCCGCACCATGGCCCTCTGACACGAGTGATACGTAGACGAAGCCTTGATCAGTCACTCGCTGTGCGTCAATAGTGTAATTGCAGGCGCCCAGTTACATTACGAAAGTCGGCGTAGTCTAGCCGAAGGGCTACGCATACCCCTTTTCACTGCCAGGGTGGCTTTAAAGGCCGAGCGAGAACCCTAAACCAGTTGAAAATGGTTGTTCAAACACCAGGTAACTTTTTATTACTGCACTAAACCCCATAATTCTTCCGGCAGCACGTTCAAATCTCACAAATGCAAATGCATTTCTTGCACCGGGAGGTTTTAAATGCGAAGCATTTTTAGCGAACTTCGGCCACTTTGAGCGTATCTAACTATCTATCTATCTAGCCGCTTACGTTTGGGTGCTTTCGTGGTTACCCCCCTTAACTTAGCGTAAACCAAAATTAATGTGGGAGGGTAAGATGGTTTGAAGAATATGACGCGCAAGTGAAGACATGAAAAATGTCAAAGTCCTGTCTCTTACGTCGTCAAACACTTTCCGCCAGACAAGGGCACATACCCACGGGCGTGTATGTGCCGCTGGTATGCGGGTATGTGCCACAGGTGATAGACATTTAAAATCTATACCGAGGAACGACGAGAACACAGAAGGAAATTTTAACGCGCGGGCGTTGAGAAATACCCGACATCGGTAAACAATGTCAGGGTCCCAGCTGGAATCAAACCCAAGCATTCTGCATGGCAATGAAGCATTTTGCCACAGAGCTACGCCAGGACTTGCCACTATTTTTCAAATAGATGGTAGTCTTCATGAAACGTCAATAGTGGTGGCAGTGATGCCTAACCAATTTTATAAACAATACATATGTACTCCTTTGATACAGCCATCACGTCGGGCTAACGTCAATTGTAGTAAGTTGCCATGCGCTAAAGTTGATTTTTGTAGCAATGTTCAGGGCCAGCATCTTGGTGAGCATCTGCGCTTCATATCAGCTTCTGGTGTAGCTAATACGCATGTTTCAGTTCGCATCGTTGCGCAAGTGCAAACAACTGGTTATATGAACATTTGCAACTCCACAAGATATGTTTCTGCGTGCAACATTTGTACATACACTATGGGTCATTTCATGACGTGTCGCTTAACAAAAAAATGAAACACGGTCACCTTACCCTCGGATGCTTCGCATAACGTTGATTCCCAGGTACGTGGGATCTGCCGAATGTCTTTTACTGGCCCTGCTAAAAATAGTGCACATTGCACGCGCTAGAAAAAGAGAAGAGCGAGGAATGGCGCATCGCACGTGAGGCTTTAAAATGCGAAGCCTTTCTTAGTGAAATCCAATGACTTTGAGCGTATCTATCTATCTATCTATCTATCTAACTATATATCTATCTATCTATCTATCTATCTATCTATCTATCTATCTGTCTGTCTATCTATCTGCCTGTCTGTCTGTCTGTCTATCTGTCTGTCTATCTATCTGTCTGTCTGTCTGTCTGTCTAGCCGCCTACGACTTTCAGCTCTCCTCGCCGTTTGGATAATGGTATCAATACAAAACTTGCTATGACAAATAAGATGACTGTATGACGAGCATATTTGACTAGTCACATCATGAAAATGAAGAATGTATGTCATAAATATCATGATTTACATTTCATGGCCTTGCTGCTGTTACGGTGGTTGCGTTCACATGACATGTTGCAAAACTGGTATGGTATGACATAATTGCATGGCGAACAGAAACGGCAGACCCTATCATGCAGATCATGACATGCATGTCATGTAACATGACTACATGCCACGCTTATGATGCACTTTCGGCCATTTCGCAAGCGTAATATAGGTCGCGGGTTCATATCCCGGCTGCGGCGGCTGCATTTCCGATGGAGGCGGAAATGTTGTAGGCCCGTGTACTCAGATTTGGGTGCACGTTAAAGAACCCCAGGTGGTCGAAATTTCCGGAGCCCTCCACTACGGCGTTTCTCATAATCATATGGTGGTTTTGGGACGTTAAACCCCACAAATCTAAGCGTAATATATACTAGGTCTGGTATTACGGGGTGGCAGGTGGTTTGACGGTGAGTGGACGCGCGTCGTGTCGGCTCCGGTTTCAACGAATGTTTTGCAGTGGAAGTCACCTAGAAGCCCACAAGACTTTGGTACCCGCGTATTCAGCTTGTCATCAGGAATCGCCCGGCACCAAGTTCCGGGTGGGGACTTGAATTTTGACACCTTTACCGACGCATTTTTTGTCAACCACGCAGGCGAGAGAGATAGGCCTAACGCCTGCCAAGCCACCGGCAGCGCAGCTGCCAGAGACGCTGCTGCCTAGGCCGGCCTAGCTCTGCGGGCACCAAGAAACGCCGGTCGGCACGTTTGACGCGTCCGACTTTTTGAGAAGAAATGGAGGTCACTCTGAAGAGAGAACCCATTTCTCGTGAAGAATTCGAGGAAAGTACAGGATGGAGCACCGTAGGATCAAAGAAGTCGACCCGCGGGCAATCACTAGAACCCGGTGCGGATTCTCAATGAGGGAATAACAGCAGGAAACGGCGTGAGCAATGCCTGAGTCAAATAACAAGATTAAGCCGGATGCCTCTACTGCCCCGAGGTGACTACAAGATCATCATCCGACCTAAAGGCGGCCTTCGTCTCACCGATCATGGAGCCACCCGACTGGCGACTAGCATTTACCACGCCGCTGAAATTCCGAGAGACGCCCAAGATGAGCACACAATATGCCCAAATTTCCAGCAAAATATCATCGTTGTGAGCACACCCATCGAGGCGCATGCTGATAGATACCAGAAAATCTCTCGCATTGTGGTCGGCAACAAGACGTACGATACCAGCGCATATGAAGCAGCACCAGACGGTACGTCAAAAGGCGTGATACGTGATATACCGTTGGAAGATACGTCCCGAGATATTACAGCTAATGTGATTACAACAAAGAACCCTACAGCCATCGCTGCAAAACGCCTCAGCAACACAACGACGGTGATCGTACTGTTCGCTGGTATTCGCGTGCCAACATACGTTCGATACGGTGGGGCAATGTTGAAGTGCTCCCTTTACCGCAAACAGATAGAGACGTGTTACCAATGCGGTCGCCTGGGGCACCGCGCAGATGTATGCTCAAGCCTGAAAGACCACGTGTGCCGTGGCTGTGGTACGACCAACCCCCCGCAAAATCACCAATGCCAGCCCACTTGTCAACTATGCGGCGGCGACCACCAGACGGCCGAGAAGGCGTGCAGGGCACGTTACAAGACGCCGTACCTGGTGAAACGCCGGCGATGGGAGCGCCAACGACAACAATATGAAGACTACCCGACGAAGCCAACGCCTGTTGACAACAGCCTCGAGCAGTGGGACACTACCCCTACCCGGAAGCCCGGAAAGAAAGCCTGGTCGAGATCTCGGTCGCGGTCTCGGTCGCGGTCTCGCCCCCAGCCCCGCTTCCGGCCCCACTCCCGGCCCCGCTCCCGGCGCCGCTCCCGGTCGCAGTCAACATCTCGCAGCCGTACACCTGGACCTGGAGCAACCTTCAAGGTGGGCTGGGTAGACGTAGTCAAGGAGCGCGCTCGGGGTCTGAGGAGGCCGCTTCTCAAGGCAAACTTGATAAATTAGAGGCTGAAATAGCACAGCTAAAGCAGATGTTAGCACAATGTAACCAGAAAATGACAGCTTTAGGAGAGGAAAACAGGACCCTGAAGGAGGAGTTACACCACCATAAAAAACAAAACATGCTCCACCAGTAGTACCACCGCTCTCAGCTGTTACACCCAGTGAAAAAATGGAGGAAGGTACAACACCACCACCTCCCAAGCGCAGAGCCGAAACCCAGGCCAATGAATACAAACCCGCACGTTTGACGCCCGAGAATAAAGTCTTGAAGGAAGTTCAGCAATCAGTGAAGGAATCCAATGAGTGGATGAGCGACGCATCCCGACTGATCTCAGCCCTTACTGACCGCGTAGAGACTATATCTAAAATTACCCAGCAACAAAACGAACACCTACAACAGCGACTCATCGCTGTGGAGGCTAGAATCACCCCTCTGCCACCTAGCTGACTGAACCCCACAGTGAATGTAGAGCAACCTTCCTCGTCGGCATTTAGTGTAATACAGCCGGCGACATTCCTACCCCCTGCATCTCATCATAGCTAGAAATCACGCCTACACAATTTGGCAATGAAATTGTAGAAGCTACGCGAATAAGCAAGCAAATCTTCACCAATACCTTAAGGGGAAAGTTAAGCCCAATATCATTTAATTGCAGGAGACACATTGTCTCACTTAATTGGCAGGCTACCGCTCGATCGGACATGCCAACGGGGAGACGACTGTCCTTACCACCGTAGTTAGACGAAACCTTACGTTCACGCAACACGACACGGAAATTACCAATATACACAATCTATTTATTGAACTCGTTCCGCAACGCAAAACACAGGAAAGTCTTTGTATACTAAACATATACAGCAACCCTAAACAAAAGAAGCACAGATTTCTCACACTCTTTAAACGCGCCCTCACCATCGCTGGCCAAAATCCCATCTTAATAGCGGGCGACTTCAACGCACCACACACTGCCCTGGGATACTCTTATGTGTTTCCTAAAAGTAGGGCCCTCTGGTTTGACTCGCAGCAAGAGGGATTAACAACTCTCATCACCAACCCTAGCACACCCACACGTGCGCGCACTAGCTCCAGTAAAGACACAACGCCTGATCTGACGTTCACGAGAAACACATCAGCAGCCACCTGAAAAAATACCCTAGAGGACCTGGGTAGCGACCACTACATCATCGAAGTACGTGTTCAAGGTGGCCTACGTAAACCCACGGGAAAAGAGCTAAAGTTGGTAGACTGGACCCAGTTCCGAAAATCACGTGAGAACCAGGTCCAACCCATCAGTGACATAGAGGACTGGATACACACACCTAAACAGGATATTAATAATGCCACCCGAATCGTACCTCCCGAGGCACACCTCGAAGAGATTGATAGCAGGCTCCTCCACATGTGGGAGGCAAAGCAATCGCTTCAAAAGAGGTGGAAGACACAGAAACACAACAGAAACCTTAGGAAACGCATCGCACTCCTCAACACAGAGATAGAGATGTATGCAACACAGCTAAGCCGGCAACACTGGGATGAAACCTGCGATGCGATAGACAGGCAGCTAAGTCTCAGTAAAACTTTGCATTTTCTACGGTTCCTGCTCGACCCAGAAGACAGCGAAACCACCCAACGACAAACCATCAACAAACTAATACATGCTTACAAGGGCAAGGGCACCGACAAGGAGTTTCTTAGAGAGGTAGAGCTCAAATATATCTCTCAGGCTCCTACTCAGCAGCATCTAGATTATACGGACCAGATCAACACTACTATAGACGAAGAATTCACCGAAGCGGATATCCGTGCCACCCTACAAAAACTTAACACCAAATCTGCACCAGGTGCGGATAACCATCACGAATAAGATGATACGCAATTTGGACGATGAGTCGATCACGCATATCACAGACTATAATAATAACTGCTGGAACACCGGAATCTTGCCCCCGCATTGGAAAACGACCAAGCTGATTCTGATTCCGAAACCAGGCAAACCACTGAATACTGACAATCTTAAGCCCATCTCCTTAACATCTTGCATAGGCAAATTGATGGAACACGCTTTCCTGGCTAGACTGACAAATTACCTCGAAGACAATGATTTTTTCCCACACACCATGATTGGCTTCCGCAGGCATCTTTCAACGCAGGATGCCATGTTGCAGCTTAAGCATCACATCATAGACAGTACGGGACGCTCCACTAAGGGCATACTTGGTCTTGATCTGAAGAAGGCTTTTGACTCTGTCACGCATAGCACCATTCTAAATCAGGTCAATACCCTAAATTTGGGGCTTCGCACGTACAACTATATTAGGGCGTTTCTTACGGGCAGAACGGCCACGATCACTGTGGGAGCACTCAGGTCGTCCGAAATAACCATAGGAAGTGCGGGCACCCCGCAGGGTTCCGTGATATCTCCCTTGTTGTTTAACCTCACCCTCATTGGTCTTCCTTCAAACCTTCAAACCATCCAAGGACTTCATCACACCATTTACGCCGACGACATCACCCTCTGGGTGTGCGACGGCAGTGACGGTTCCATTGAACAGAGATTACAAGAGGGGATTGACACAGTCGAACGGTATTTACAAGGAACTGGACTATCCTGCTCAGCGGAGAAATCTGAGCTACTGCTATATCGCCCTACACTTAGAAATCGGCCACCCAAACAACATCCCCAAGCGCAGGCGCACGCTGATATAAAGCTCCCTACAAGCGATGGTCACGCCATACCAACCGTAGACAAAATCAGAGTGCTAGGTTTGATCATAGAAAGTAAGGGTACCAACGGAGAGACAGTTCGCAACATTGAAGCCAGAGTGTCTAACACGATGCGCCTCATTAGGCGCATTACCAATAAACACAAAGGCATGAAAGAGGCCATCATCATCTGTTTGATCCAAGCGTTTGTTCTAACTCACATCACATATACGGCGGCGTACCACCGATGGTTCACTGCGGAAAAGTCAAAACTCAACAGCCTAATTAGGAAAATTTACAAAGAAGCGCTAGGTTTGCCTCAAAACACCAGCACCGAACTACTCCTTCAACTTGGTTTACACAATACCCTTGAGGAACTTATTGAGGCGTAACAAATCTCTCAATTCGAGCGTTTAGCCAAGACTAAGCCAGGCCGCCAGATTCTATGTAATCTCGGCATTGCTTACCACACTCAACAGGGAGATAAACATGACATACCACGCACTATCCGTGTTAAGCTAACAGTACCACCCATACCAAGAAACATGCACCCTGAACACAACAAGGGCAGACGTGTCAGTTGAGCCAGGACCATGTCAAAGATGTTTGGGCGCAACCATGAGGCAGTCTTTGTCGACGCAGCACGCTACCAGGAACGACACCACTTCGTGGCTGCTGTCGTAGACGACACACAACAATGCAAAATCAGCGCGTCAATCATCACACGGAACGTAGAAACGGCAGAGGAAGTGGCTATCGCGATGGCCATAGCCCACACTAACGCCTCATGCGTAATCATCGACTCGCAGACAGCCGTTCGAAACTACGCCAGCGGCAGAATCTCCCCCGAGGCATTGCGGATTCTTAATACAGGCGAAATTCACGAGGCGGACAAATAGGTACACATCTTGTGGTTCCCTGCCCACACACCACTAGGTAACGCGGAGGCCAGTCCGAATGAAGTGGCGCACAACGTGGCTCGAGGTCTTGCGTTCCGAGTCACGTCAGGCGAAGCGGCCACCCAAACGGACCTTTCTGCGCCGGTGTGGGAATGGGACGATCGGCTTACTAAATTTAATGAAATAATTCAACACTATCGACTGCAAAGGCGGGAGTACCCTCCGCCTCACTCCAAGCTAAATCGGGCCCAGTCCGTTCAGTGGCGACAGCTACAAACACGCGCATACACGAACTCTGTCATCATGCACCACATATATCCTGACGTTTATAGTTCTAATCTATGCCAGTACTATACCAACAGAGCCACTCTCGACCATATCCTATGAGAATGTCCAGCATTAGTTAGAAATTCTGGGGTCGCGGCCTCCAATGAAGACCTTCGGGCGCGTTGGCGGACTGCGCTGCTCAGTTCGGGCCTGAACAAACAACTTTGGGCAGGCCAAGGAAGCTGCCGGGAGACACGGTCTCTCCGTTGGCCCCTAGGTGGGAGCCCATCCCAGAAATCTGCCGGAAATTAATAAAGTCTATCTCTCTGGTATTACGGTCCGTGAGTGGATGACGAAGGTATCTGACTTTCGCAAACATGATAACCATGACATTCGTGTCATGTAACAACATGGCTATATGCCACGCTCATGATGCGCTAGTGGCCATTTCGCCAGCTTCACTTACACCAAATTTGATATTACGGGGCTTGAATGAATGACGAAGGTATGAGACTGGTGCAAACATGATAAACATGAGATGCGTGTCATGTAGCAATATCACTATATGCTACGCTAATGATGTGCGCGCCGTCGTTTTGCGAGGTTCACAGATAACAAATTCGGTATTACGTGACTCGAATGTACGACATAGGTAAATGACATATCCAAACATGATAGTCATGACATGCTTGTCATGTAACAATACGACTACATGCCACACTCATGATGCACTTACAGCTATTTCGCGAGCTTCACATATGCCAAATTTGGTATTATGTGACGTCAATGAATGACGAAGTTACGTGACTGGTGCAAACATGATCAATCATAAGATGCGTGTTGTGTGAGAACATGACTACATGCCACAGTGAAGGTGCCATTACAATTAGACGAGACCCTGCCGCGTGCGCGCCGGCGTTCGTTTCGTGACGTCACACCGTCGTTGAGACACCAGGCGCCGGTCCTGCCATCGTTGCTTTCAACTCTATGATCTGAAGGCTACCCTGTCCAAAATGACGCGAGGAACGGCGCTGGGTAGGGATCGAGGGATAGTTAAGCTTCTAGCCAAATCTCAACCCTCTCCAGCGCCTTCGCTGCCATAACCCCCTCCTGCACCCTTGCCTCATCTTCACCCTCCTCACTCTGCATATGGCAATGGAATTTTAGAAACAAGAGAGACAACCTCTCACTGCATATACAGCGGTCTACACGGGCCCCTGATGTCATGTCCGTACAGGAGCCTCTAAAAGCTTGCAAACTACTCGGCTATCAGGCTGTACATTCGCATCCGAGCTCCCCATGGGCTACCACATACATACAGAGGAATATCTCTTTTATAGCGCATGATATTTCCGTTCTTCACAGTGACTGCCTTCTTCTTGAACTTCTCCCACGTCATACAGGACAAGGCAAATATTTTATTTTGAATATTTATTCTCATCCCAGAGATGGCCTCACTGCTGTTTTTGAAGCAATTGATAGGACCACCCAAATAGCAAACTCTGCTTCCATAGTTGTAACGGGTGACTTTAATGCCCCGCAAGTAGATTGGGGTTACAGGAGAAACACACGGAAGGGCACCAGCCTTTTTCAATACATTCAGCGAAACAAGTGCACTCTAGTCACTGACTGCATGCTACCAGCACGAATTGGCAACAGTGTGAGCAGAGATACCACCCCTGACCTTACTTTCACTAAAAATGTGCGACAAGCTAACTGGACACACAGTGGGGTCAACCTCGGCAGTGATCATTACATCCTAACAATTACACTGTCACATGTCAATTTTCGTCAACAGTTTCATTTAAAACCTATTGTTGACTGGGACAAACTTCGCGAAATCCGAGACCGAAACCCGAAAAAAGAAATTCAAGACTACAAAGACTGGGCGTCTTAGCTTAAACAGGATGTAACTCTTAGCGAAAAAGTAGCCCCAGCAGCACATATCTGAGATCCAGTAGACAGCAGGCTACTCCACCTATGGAAGGCCTATCAGAGCTTGGAGAAACGATGGCTCAAGCAAAAATATAATCGTAAACTAAAACGCAAAATTTCAAAAACACTCCAGCTTGTAACTGAACACGCGGCCGAACTTTCATCGCAGCAATGGAACCAGATATGTAACCAACTCGACGGTACTCTACATATGAAGAACTCTTTATCCCTGCTTCGCCATATGTTAGATCCATGCTCCTCGCGATGTGAAAGTAAAAAGCGAATTACGAAACTCTTGTTTGAAGTAGGAAAACAAGGGCAAGACAAGACGTTGAAACTGCTCTTAAAACTACGTATTTCTCTGGCCCAAGGCAATAATCGTTACCTACCTACAATGGAGCTCCCAATGCAGACTTGGATGCACCAATTGCAGAGGCGGAAGTTTAGGCTGCCATAAGCAAACTTCGCACCACATCTGCTCCAGGACTAGAAGGAATTACTAACAAAACACTTCGAAATTTAGACTCCAAGTCAGTGGCAGCTCTTACCGATTACATGAATCAACAATGGGAGCAGGGCACGCTGCCCAAGGAATGGAACTCAGCTAAGGTGACTTTTATACCCAAACATATTAAGCCGTTAGACCTTAATAATTTGAGACCGATCTCTCTTACCTCATGTACAAGAAAACTGATAGAGCATGTAATTCTCAATCGTCTTAATCGCTACATGGAATCAGCTAGCACTGAGAGGGAAAGTACAGGAATTCAGAGTGTCGCTGCAGAACAGGTACTCGGCTCTTAGTGAGGAAACCAACCTTAGCGTAGATACAATGAATGATAATCTGACGAGTATCATTACGGAGTGTGCAGTGGAAGTTGGAGGCAGGATAGTTAGACAGGACACTGGCAACCTTTCCCAGGAAACGAAGAACCTAATTAAGAAGCGTCAAATCATGAAAATGTCAAGTACAACAGACAAAATAGAACTGGCAGAGATTTCGAAGTTGATTAATAGACGTAAGGTATGCGATGTAAGAAGGTATAACATGGAGAGAATTGAAAACGCACTAAAAAACGGAGGAAGTGTCAAAGCATTGAAGAGGAAACTTGGGATAGGCAAAAGCCGGATGTATGCACTAAGGGACAAAGAAGGCAAAATAACTATCAGTATGGATAGGATAGTTAAAATAGCGGAGGAGTTTTACAGAGATCTGTACAGTAGCCGAGACAACCACGACCTTAATACTATAAGAACTAGCAGTAACCCAGATTACACCCCACCAGTAATGATAGAAGAAGTCAGAAAAGCTTTGGAGAGCATGCAAAGGGGCAAAGCTGCTGGTGAGGATCAGGTAACATCAGATCTGCTGAAAGATGGAGGACAGATTGTGTTAGAAAAACTAGCCACCCTGTTTACAAGGTGTCTCCTGACGGGAAGCGTACCAGAGTCTTGGAAGAACGCTAACATCGTCTTAATACATAAGAAAGGAGATGACAAGGACTTGAAGAATTACAGGCCGATTAGCTTGCTCTCCGTAGTATACAAGCTATTTACAAAAGTAATTGCTAACAGAGTAAAGAAAACATTAGAATTCAATCACCCAAAGGAACAAGCAGGATTTCGAACAGGCTACTCAACAATTGACCACATTCATACTATAAATCAGGTAATAGAGAAATGCTCAGAGTATAACCAACCCCTATACATAGCCTTCATAGATTACGAGAAGGCGTTTGATTCAGTAGAAATATCAGCCATCATGTAAACACTGCGGAATCAGGGCGTAGATGAAGTATATATAAACATTCTGGAAGAAATCTACAGGGGATCAACTGCTACCATAGTGCTTCATAAAGAAAGCAACAGAATACCAATCAAGAAGGGTGTAAGGCAGGGGGACACAATTTCGCCAATGCTATTTATCGCGTGCTTACAGGAGGTTTTCAGAAGCCTAGAATGGGAACAGTTAGGGATAAGAGTCAATGGAGAGTACCTTAGTAACCTGCGCTTCGCCGATGATATTGCATTGCTGAGTAACTCGGGGGACGAATTGCAACTCATGATTACAGAGTTAGACAAGGAGAGCAGAAAGGTGGGTCTTAAAATTAATCTGCAGAGAACTAAAGTAATGAACAACAACCTCGGCATGGAGCAGTGTTTCGAGATAGGTAATAGTGCACTTGAAGTTGTAAAAGACTATGTCTACTTAGGGCAGGTAATAACCGCAGAGCCGAACCACGAGATTGAAGTAACTAGAAGAATAAGAATCGGGTGGAGCACATTCGGCAAGCACTCTCAAATTATGACTGCTAGATTGCCACTATCCCTCAAGAGGAAGGTATATAACAGCTGTATCTTGCCGGTACTAAGCTACGGAGCAGAAACCTGGAGACTTACAAAGAGGGTTCAGCTTAAATTGAGGACGACGCAGCGAGCAATGGAAAGAAAAATGGTAGGTGTAACCTTAAGAGACAAGAAGAGAGCAGAGTGGATTAGGGAACAAACGGGGGTTAAGGATATCATAGCTGAAATCGAGAAGAAGAAATGGACATGGGCAGGGCATGTAGCGCGTAGACAGGATAACCGCTGGTCATTAAGGGTAACTGACTCGATTCCCAGAGAAGGGAAGCGCGCTAGGGGGAGACAGAAGGTTAGGTGGGCAGATGAGATTAAGAAGTTTGCGGGTATAAATTGGCAGCAGCAAGCACAGGACCGGGTTAACTGGTAGAACATGGGAGAGGCCTTTGTCCTGCAGTGGACGTAGTCAGGCTGATGATGATGATAATGGAACAAGAAAAACTGTTTACCTCCACCATGTACGGCTTTCGAGCGGATGTCATGCTCAGGATGTCATGCTCAGGATGCCACTCAGGATGTCATGCTGCAGCTTAAGGAGGACGTGCTAAATCTTACTTTCACACATCACAAGAGCCATCCTTGCATTGGACTCGACTAAGGCTTTTGATAATGTTTCTCACTCCTCGATTTTACAATCTCTTAGTGAACTGAACGTAGGCTCTCGCACGCACAAGTATGTGTCTGCCTTTCTCAGCAATAGGTCCGTCTGCCTACAGTTGGGCACTTTCAAAACCGATCCCTTCACGCTAGGTAGCAAGAGAACGCCCCAAGGATCGGTTTTGTCCCCGTTCCTTTTTAACGTTACTCTAATACCGCTAGCACGGGGACTTGCCAAACTTTCTTCCATCAATCACTCCTTGTACGCGGATGACATCACAATCTTGGTCAATACTGGCAACCATGGCGAAATCGTATCGAAGCTTCAGTTGGCCACTGACATTGTTGTTAAACACGCTAACAATATTGGGCTCACCTGCTCGACGGCTAAATCAGAACTCCTAGTAACTTACTTTGAAAAGCAAGAAACAAGTCACATTCAAGTCATGCTGGATTACACCCCTATTCACAGGGTCAATAAAATCAATATTTTAGGCCTTATTATTTCCCACAATGGTTCGAATGCTGACACGATAAAGTTAATCCGCACCTCAGTTCAAAATACAGCTTCCCTCATCAAGCGCATATCCAATCGTCATCGTGGCATGAGGGAAGGAGACACACGCCGCCTCATACAGGCCTTATGCCTATGCAGAATTACCTATTCTATCCCCTACCTCTACCTCTCACTTACGGAGATCGAGCAACTTGACAGACTTATTCATAATGCCTATAAAACTGCGCTCCATCTCCCTAAATCAACAGCCACGGATAAGCTACTTCAACTTGGGATGCACAACACTCTGAGAGATCTTGTAGAGGCGCATCTTTTCAGCCAATATCGAAGACTATCACTCACAGAAACAGGACAGGTACTCCGGTGCCGACTTGGCATCAACGTTCCTGGTCACACCACGGCCACGCACGCAGTTCCCGTCACTGTTAGCAGCAACCTATTAATCCCGCCACTCCCCAAAAATACTCACCCAAAACATAATGGGGCGCGACGGGAAGCTCGAGCCAAGTCCCTCCAGAAGCGCTTCCCTCCCAATTCTCCCGCAGTCTATGTAGACGCGGCCGAATATGTAGATCATCGAGCTTTCGCGGTAGCCGTCGTAGATGGATTTCAAAAACTGGTCGCTAGTGCGTCCCTTACAAATTCGACAGAATCCCTGGAAGCAGAGGAGGCGGCAATTGCTTTAGCCATTGTTCACTCCTCCGCTGAGTATATTTTTTCCGATTCAAAAACTGCAATTCGTAATTTCGCCACTTTCCGAATTCATTCTCCGGCTGCTAAAATTCTTGAGTCATCTCTTCCGCCTGATCACCTCATCACCCTCCTCTGGGTTCCTGCGCACTGTGGAAACCCAGGCAACACGACCGCTCACACCCAAGCCCGAGCACTCGCCAACCGGGCTCACAGCGACCTGCCTTCGCTTCGAGGTGCCAGGGATCAACTCCTCAGCTTTCACGATATCACGCTATTTTACCGAAATTCCCGCCTAACGTATCCCCCACCACATAAATCTCTTTCCAGAAGTGACCAGGCTTTGAGGCGCAGACTTCAAACGGCCACAGTAACGACTCCTTTTCTTTTCTCTCTTTTCACACAAGCGAAACGTCGCCTCATTGCAACTTTTGTCCTAGCACCAGAGCCAACTTCGAGCACATATTTCTAAATTGTCCAAACAAACTCAAGCCCCCGTGGCAAGGGTCAGAACACCAGGAGCGATGGGAGGCTGCTCTGCACAGCTCGCGACCGGGTTTACAGCTCCGGACAGTGAGCTCGGCCAGAAGGGTCGCCGAAGCACAGCAGTGTCCGGCCACCTAGAGCGGCCCTAGGGCTCGTCGTCATCCTGATTCTAGTTCCCCTACCACAACCCCCCCTCAAATGATTCCTTCGTGAATCAATAAAGTTGATTACCTACCTACCTAGGCTTCTAGCCAATCTCCCAGACCACGCATATCATCAGCTCTTCGACTACTTGAATCAAATTTGGGAGGGGCATGAACCATGGGGGATTGATTAGAAAACGACTTTGGTAACGTTTTTTTTTCAAACCAGGCAAGTCTGTAAACATCGAAACTCTACGACCCATTTCCTTAACCTCCTGTGTAGGGAAGCTTATGAAAAGGATGGTTAGGAATCGGCTCTCCGATTACCTCCAGGCGCGGCACACCTTTGCCGACACTATGTACGGTTTTCGATCACGTTGCTCAGCTCAGGACATACTCCTTCAACTCCATCATGACGTCGTTGAGCCGATCAAGCATCCCAGCAATGATAAGGTAGTCCTCGCCTTGGATATCAAAGGGACTTTTGGTAACGTCACTCACGAAATCATTCTTACCCATCTGTTCCAAACAGACTGTGGGCATAATGCTTTCAGGTACATCCGTCAGTTTCTGAAGGAATGGCAGACGTACCTCCGCATCCAAGACAGGGAGCCTGAGCCATATTCTCTGGGTGCTCGAAGAACAAACACCACGGGAAGCGGTCCTCTCTCCTCTTCTGTTTAGCGTCGCCATGGCTCATCTCCCCCCACTCCTGAAGGACATCCCCGGTGTACGCCATGCTATGTACGCCGATGATATCACGCTGTGGGCAACCCAGGGTTCTCTCGGCAGCATCGAGGCCAGCCTGCAACAAGCAGCGTCAGTCGTGGAGGACTCCGCCCGTCGCTGCGGCCTCGAATGCTCTCCAACAAAATCTGAGTTTGTACACATTCGCTCCAAACCCAAAGCCACGACAGAAATCGTGATTTCGTTGTGCACCGGGCCAATTCCGGAACGCGAAGAAATCCGCGTCTTGGGGCTTTTTGTACACAAGAGCAGAAAAGCTGACACAACCTTGCGCAAGCTACGTACGGTCGGAGATCAAGTAGGTTTCATGGTTCGCCGGATCTCGAACAAGTGAGGGAGTCTCAGAAGCCGCGACATTCTGCGCCTCGCCTATGCTTTCGTGACCAGTCGGATTGTGTATTCGACACCCTACCTACGTTTGCGCCAATGTTATGTAAACACACTCAATTGCCTTCTCCGCGACTTATACAAGCGTGCCCTAGACCCCCTGACCTCGACGTCTAACCAACGCCTTGCAGATTTGAGTATGACCAACGCGTACGGGGGACTCAAAGAGGCCCATCTCAACAACCAGTACCTGCGGCTTACCAAGTCGCATGCTGTGAGATGTCTTTTACACCGCCTCCATATTCCCTACACCTATCAGGCGGAAGAGCGGACCACGATCCCTGAGGACTGGCGTGGGGCGTTGAATATTCAGCCTCTGCCCCAAAACATTGCTAGGGATACTCACGAATTAAGGCGAACTGCGCGGGTTACAGCCTTGCGAGGACGCTATGGGTCCCGTTTTGGAGAATTCTACACGGACGCGTCTGGCCTCACCACGCGGGCTGGTACACGGCAGGCCTAGTCCATCAAAACGTTCCCGTTGGAGGACTCGCTTTTCGAGCCCCAGAAATTACTCCCGCGGAGGAAGTCACCATAGCTCTCGCCGCAGCGGACCCCGCTTCTAATAACATCATTGCCGATTCTCGGAGAGAGAGTTTGTCGAAATCTTACAAAACGTCGCATCACCAGTCGCGCCGCTCGAATCATGAAGGGGTGTTATTATCTAGACGCCCAAACACACGTTTAGTGATCTGGATGCCAGCTCACGCAAGACTAGTTGGAAACGAGGCTGCCGATGCCTCAGCACACGCACTTTATTACCGGGAACCTCCTCGTTTTCCATCACCTGACGATTCAGAACCTAATCCGGTCACCTCTTTTCGCGAACTTACAATCATGTACAGATCAAACAGGCTCAGATTTCCGCCCCCGGCGACGGGCCTAAATAAGGCGGACGAGCGCTTGCTGTTACGCCTTTACACCAACACAGTATTGTGCTCGGCAATACTTAGGCATTTAAATCCGGCTTTCTCAGGAGAATGCCCATACTGTGATCATCCGCTTAAGGATACTTTCCGCATGGTGTGGGCATGCCCATCTAACCCGGCGGTCCCCCTAATAACTTCCCTTCACCCCCTACCCGAAAGTGCTGGGAGGCTGCCCTGCTTGGGTGCTCGGCCTAGGAGGGTCCAAGAGCCTTCGTGGCCAAGGCGCGTGCCGCTGCGTAAGGTATAAGGGTCCCGGACGAGGGACTCCTCCTAGAGTTTGTACAGGGTCGGGCTTTAAGGCCGCCCCTATCTCTCTTACTTGCAGATAATCTTTTTAGGGGCGAAGCTCCCTATAGCGGCACCCGTTCGTCCCCCGTAGCATGTAACAAGTATAACATTTTGACCGCCAAGATGGTGCCGGTGAGAGACTTCTTCTGTGCGTCGTTGAACAATAAAAAATAGTGCTCAATGTACATGTCCATGGCTGCTAATGGGGAATGAGAGAAAGGAACATTCGGCTTTTAGTTAACGCGCAGGCTGCGATCACCATTAGCAGCCGTTGGCATGTACATTGAGCACTATCTGACAAGAAAGTATTGCTACGTTATACTCGCTGGGTGTAACCTCCTTAGTTTTAGAAAGGTTTAGCGAGCGTTGAGCCGCAGTGCCATGAATACAGTGAACTAGTATATACCATGAACTCGAGGTGGTTGAAGGTGGGAAGTGGACCCGAAGCGCAAGCCGTAAAAAAGTGTGCGTGTGCCACCTCTCGTTTAGTCCTTGGAATGTCCGCTGAATGGCGGTGCTTCTATATGGGGAATATATGATGAAAAGATGCGAGATGGTGGTACTTGGAGTGTTTAATAGATGGACGAACGGACACATAGACAGATGCATGGATGGACGCATGAACGGACGCAGGGGCGGCTGCATGGACGAACGCTGGGACGGACGCATGAACAGCCGCACGCACGGACGGGCTGATGAACGCATGAACGGTCACACTGACGGACGCATGGACGGACGGAAGCAAGAACGAATGGACGGACGAATTCTTCGCCCCACTCTTCATCATTCACTCCGTGGATATGCTGCCATTTTTTTCACCACCACCACCACCACCGCGCCGCACTGCGCGTCACCCCCGGAAGCTTTTCAGGCCTGCGCGTCACGTGACGTGACGTCGACGACGTCACATCGCGCCGGCCGGCCGGCCGCCCTTCGCTGGGTGGCTGCGCCAGCCGCGAGCGCCCTTCACGCCTACCGACTCGGGCGAGGTTCCTTGACACCATGTCCGCACGATTTATCACGGTATCCATTGATTGTATGGTTTAACGCGCCGACGCAACGCAGGCGATGAAGCGCGCCGTAGTGGAGAGCTCAGGATCAAGTTTTACTACCTGGGAATCTTTATTGTGTGCCGAAATCTCGTACACACGGGCGTTTTTGCTTTTCGCCTCCATCAGAAATGCGGCCGCCGCAGCCGGGTATCGAAACTGCGCCCTAGTGCTCAGCAGCGCTACGCCTTAGCCACTGAGCCACCGTTGCGGGGGAACTTATCAAGGTATCAAGAAATAATGAATATCGTGAATGGAATAATGCATATTTATTTATCACAGCCAGACGCCGTCTGTACAAATATCACAGTGCACATTGTTCTCGGTCCAGGCAGACGACAGGCAACACAAGATGTTGCCCTTAATGCTGAAAATATGCCAAAAGTACAAAACACAATATCTTGCCACATAAAACTCAGAAAACAAAACAGATTGTAACAGCAAAAACATCCCCGAGCTTTGGAACAGAAAAAGCACACTTTCATTTAAATTGTAGGTTAGAGGAAAACATACCATTCGTTTATCATAGTAGCAGTAGCAACACAAGGTATCAGGTTCAAACACTTGCCAAAAAATACAATACAAAAGAACACTGGTGACTAAATTGTGGTCCACAGCATGATAAATGACAGAAAGAAAAGTAATTGTACTGCCACAGGTAGGTGCATGTCCTAGGGAAAAAATCAAACAAAAATCTAAGAAAAAAACAAATCACAGTGCACAACATGTCTGTACACAGAGTGCACAAGGAAAGTGTACACAGCTTAGGTACCAAAACGGACTGTACAACTGCTACAGTGGGCACCGAGGCAGTTCATGTTAAAAAAAAGAAAAAAGTACAGCACCTTTAAAAGCTAACAACTTGTAAAGAGATACAAAACTGGAAACAAGGCTCAAACAAGGGAATGTATTGCTTGAGCCAGGTGGCAATAAGTGCAGCGCTCCTCAGACAGCATCGACAGGTTGTTCAAAATTTCCAACAAGGAACTTACTTTTTGAACTGAGTCTGGTACAACAGCGCTACCAAGGTTCTTGATTGGTGAACCTTGATAGCAGGCAAAGACTTCAAGGTTTGCAAGCACGGTCAATGACGCATTCAAACAAGGTTCACGATAGTCGATAATGTTCAAAAACATGGAGCACTCTTCTTTATGAATCACAGTCCACTTTGGAGACACTGACACCCCTTGCAGGCGAGCCCTTAGTTCTTCGAGGGACGAAAACCGGTCTCGTTTTTGCTCCGCTTCATATGACGCCAGCGACTTTTCTACAGCACGGGCGAGTTGGGAGGCTTCTTGTCGGCTCCTCTTGGCGTCAGGGGTTTCTCTCGTGCTCTGGTCTCGTACTGATAGGTAGGACGGACAGCCGGAAAATACCGTTGGGACAGATCCAGGACGCAACCGTGGTACTGGGAGTGCAACTTCAATAACTCTCCCTGTCCTTGGATCCGTCTACGATGTCGTCTTCTCAATGCATGAAGCGTCGAAATGATTCGCGCACACCTGCAAAAACGTTTCAAGAACGTCTGAGACGCCACTTCTCAAAAGAAAAAAATGCGCTCCCGTTTGCATGACCGCGTTTACAGTCCGTGTAGCTAAAACAAAGTCTACCTACGTTTCGCAAGCATCTAAATAAAAGCGCTGCGCTAAGCGGTACAAGCAACATGAAAGGAAACACGGGAGCGTGATGTCACCGCACTCCACGAAGCACTTCCACCGAGAGCTTGCAAGAATGGACGACACCACGGCACTGTTAGTGAACAAAGCGCAGCTGACCATCCTTGCTGCGAACGCTGCTGGCGTCAGCGCTTCGCGAGGCCCGGCGGCCACACGCTCAAGTATTTCCCATCATAGGTGATTTCTACCCGAACAAGCAACGACAAGCTAAGAACAGGAGCATCTCAAATTCTTACCTTAGTGCACGAAGTCGGCACGAAGTCCTTCCTAGGAATGGCGCGTAGCCATTGTTTGAGAGCGTCGGCGTCTTTAGGGAAGGAAAACACTTGTATCTTCTTTCCTGTTTTGTAGTTGCCGGTGCATCCGGGTACACAACACTTATTCGGCATTGTCGCATCACTCCAGCATCACGCACGGAAACGAAATTGCCGCAAAACAACAACGGAAAGCAACAAACGTGAAACACCGTCAACACCACGCCGCCGAACCGTCACCACCGCCGCCCGCGCTGCGCTCGCTGCCGCTGTGGCTTCCCCGAGAGTCGGCCGGCCGGAAATGACGTCAAATTGCTGGGCGCAGGCCTGAAAAGATTTTCCGGGGGTGACGGCACTGCGTCGCTGTGACACATGCGCGTTTCAAGGCGTCCGGCGTCCCTCTGTCTCGAAAGGAGGCAGACGCAGTGCGGTGATGGTAACGATCAGAGCCAAATGCAGCTTGTCGCATTTCGCACCGGTTGCCGTCGGGCCGAGCTGATGGACGCTGGTCGCACCGGTCACGCCTGACGTCATACTATACAGTGCTCGCGTTTTGTTAACGTAGCGTTGCTGTTCCCAGCGTGCGCGCGCGTCGAAGTTACGTTAAAGTATATTGGGCCCTTCATGATGCACACGAAGCCGTTTCACAAGGTCCACATATACGAAATTTAGTGTTACGAGACGTCAATGGACGATGAACGTATATGACTGATGGAAACATGATAATGATGAGACGCGTGTGATGTAACATTATGACAACATACCACGCTCATAGCGTGCTCACGGCCGTTTCGCCAGCTCCATATACTGAATGTGGCGTCGCGTGACGTGAATAGGTGACGAAGGTGAACGACACATCCAAAAATTATAATCATGACAGGGAAGTCGCGTACGGCATAATTTACCTCCACCTCGTAACGTCGTGCTGATTTAAAAGTGACAATATCAACATTTCTCATTCGTGCTTCGCATATGATCGATACCCACTGTACGTGGGATCTCCCAATTTTTAAAGACGATAGTCTTTCTTGGGGACCTTCGACGCAAAAAGTTTGGTCTGTCTGTCTGTCTGTCTGTCTGTCTGTCTGTCTGTTTGTCTGTCTGTCTGTCTGTCTGTCTGTCTGTCCACGCTTAACGCGAACCGGGTACTCTAAACAGCACCAGCCAATACCCCAAACGGCCGACCCCATCCGCAGCGCCCACCAATGTTGCTCAAGATTCAGCATTCATACTTGTGCGATTGTCAATTAATAAGCAAATATTGCATATAACTGAGGCACTATAACAACACGTATATATTCTGCTTCGTGTTTTTAATAGAAAATGCATACATCAATAATTCTAAGGACCGTAGCATTTAGCACGCGCTGAACATGCAACGCTTGCACGAAAAGACGAGCGTTTCCAACGCTTTGCTAAGACGACAGTGTGCTGGCACCTACCCGCCGCCTTGCGTTCTACACCTTATCTCCACTGAGACAGGTGCGCATGGCCGTCTCAGAGCCACGCGCTTCGTTTTCCAAGAAAACTGCAAGATGGCGCTCATGTCTCTCCTGTTACGTGACCTAATGCGCTTGTTCGCCACCGCTTCAGCCTCGAGGCACTCTAACGCAGCCCCCCCCCCAGAATAACATTGACCAATTTTCTTGCGCAGAACATCAAATAAATGCTATGTTCACTCTCTCCACACGCAAGACTATCGTCGTTTGACGACATTTGCACATTATTATGCGAATACGGGGCCAATTTTTTTGTATAGGTTAAGCGCCAAAATAAACTGCGTCGTCGAGACGCTCTGTTCTTCATCTCTAGGCGTACTTGTCATTTGAACCCGGTTATCTACAATAGAAATGTTCTGATTTTACAGGCCCCTTGAAAGCATGTGTCAGGACTTCCTTTTTTTATTGCGATAGCAAGTATATGGGCACTCTCGGCTGGATTTTGCCGCCGGCATCGTTGTTGACCTCGGCGTCACCGTGTAATTACACGTATCTATAAATATGAAAATGCAAGAAAGAAAAACAAAAAGAGGAAAACATTGCCGTGCGCGGAATCAAACGTGAAACTTCGGCGTCGTGAAAACGAGACGTTAACCACTGAGCCACCCTCGAGCACGTCCACCACTGTTCAAATGCTAAAAAGTTATTTATATCTATCACTTACCGCTACTTAAGAGCATCTCGGGGGAATTGTGTTTTCAGCATTATCAGCAAAATGGCGCAATGAGCACGCGTTGCCACATCGCGCAGCGCACCCCCTCTAATCTCCTACGCGTATATCGCCCGGCTTAGAGAAGGGTAGTCACGCTCCCTCGCGCGTCCTTATCTTGTGGTGGCGAGGTGGTGGTAGTAGAGGTGAGTGGTTGTAAGGAAGAGGAAAAAGGCACCTAATTTCTGTCTGCCTCAAAGCGACACGGCGCAGTGCCTTATAGGGGTGGGGGGAAGGAGGAATAAAAAGAATAGAAGTAAATAGATAAAGAAATAGACAAGGCAAGTGACGGAAAGTAGAAGAGATAGGAAAGTGGGGATCGGGTCGAAGCAGTCCAAGGGCGGGGCACCACAATGCGAGAGCTGCACGGCGGCAGGAGACCGCGGAGGGTGAACCAGTCGGTGGGAGCTACGCTGTCGTCGGAGATCGCGAGGGCACGACCGTCCAGCTTGAAACCCTCCGAGCGAATCCGGTGGCGAGGAGGGGAGGATCATACGTCTTGGCTGCCCTCGGGGTTTACCCTGAACGATTCTGCTGTAATTACCGGACGCTAAAAGGTTACTGCAATCATTGAAGTCTCCATTTATGAAAAGCACGCGATTTTCAAACACAGCCAAATAACAAACGAGATGCTTATTCACGTGCGTCCGCACCTGTGAGCACGTTTTATGCGTCATTTGTGCGTGAGAAACGCGGGGAACGGTTTGATCTGCTTTCCGTTGTGCGCGTGGCCTTTCAAGTTTGTTGCTATCGCATTCATTGTTTCACCTTTGCGACAAAGCTGTGACTTTTTGCATGTGTCTTCTAATGAAAGAAAGGAAAAGTGCAATAGACAGATGGTATCAGCGGCAGCGAAAAAAATAGAAAGCACACAGAACCTCCGGAGAGGAGCGATGTCTACAGAGGGCACAGTAAACGTTTCGTTCTCTCTAGTTTTGCGTTGTGCAGAAATAAAAATTGAAGGTAGGACCACAGGTCGTGCGCTCGAACCCTGAGTTAGAATCCTCGTCAAATACTTTCTTTTTTTGAGGAAGATGAATCTCATATCTATACGCTATCCCTAACATTCTCTTCAGCAGTCTGAAGGCTACATGGTTCCTTAGCCAAAAAGAAGAAAGATTAGGTACTCCACATGTATTTATTGACGTCGCGTCGTCTGTTCAGCATCTTTATGGTGTCTGCTTGCAGTAAAGCGAACAGACAGCGAAAACAACATAGCTGCACCAGTCGCAGCTGGTGCCCTTCACTTTGAATTTTATTCGTCATCGTGGGCTCTGTGACTCGTAAGTTACAAACTGATGCTTGTATTTGCTTTAGAATAATGTGCTAATGCTTCGACATTGATGTATTCGTGACCGTTTCTTTGTAGTTCTAGGATCAAATATCAAATTTTCAGCTCGTTAGAATGATCAGGCGCGGCTTAACAACAGCACACCTCACAAATCAAGACACATTGGACTTTATGCTCTGTCCTAAGCCTGCGATAGCACAAAACGATATGGGGATTCACCATTGATTCGTTGCTGCCACCGCAAGAGATGAATAGCAAGTGCAAGTTCAGGTCGGAAAGGGCGTGGTCGCATCTGCATGAACGCTCCCATGTTGATATGTAACCGCATTTTTACCACCGTTTCTTGATAGTGCGATTAAAATAATAAACATACTAAGAAGAAAAGAACAAACACGTCCGGCATAGATGTGAAGTATTACGTGGCAGAAAACCGCAACTATGTCTAAACACTGTTTATTGGAGGTTAATCAAGAAGTATGTTTTGCTACGGAAGCGTGTGCCTTGCCTAAACCCCGTAGCCTTGGTAAGGATGATATCTAAGACACAGAGTGCAGACGGTGGCTTCAGCCAAAGGTATACGGGACTGAGCATCCGACTGGCTTTTTATACTGGTTAGACTCGGTGGGCTGCCTGCAAAAAAAAAAAATGGAGCTAGAACACAACTATATCGAGAATCACAAGTGCTGCGTTATGTAGTCCAGCTGCAACCTAACTAATTGTAGAGTTAGATGAGACTTGTTATATGTGTGCAACTACCTTCAAAGCTCTTTAAAGTAACCCCTGGTTACTAGTTTCCCGCTGCGGCAGAACGTCCTGTTGAAATTAACTCTATTTTGGCGGCCTAGAGATCCCTGACATTGCGTTTGCGAGCTTTGTGCGCTTGATGTTTGTCTACTTAGGCCGGCTAACATTATCGTATCCGAAAAGAAAAAAAAACTAAGTACAGACCGTGCTTCACATTGGCCTGGACAAACATTGGTACTTTTTGACTAGGTTGACGCAGCACCTTTCATTGGCACGTGCCCTCGTCTAAAGCAGTCAAAAGAGCAAAAATAAAAATAAAAAGTGACGAGAATATTGTCACTGTTGAAAGAGCGCTTGCGTAAGCACCTTTGTCTTTTTAGCTACCACCACAGCAGTGCGCCAGACCAGCTGGCTAGGAGTTTGTAAGCGATGACATTCATTTACGAACGGTCCAAATGCTCTTTCGCTAAGAGGCAGTAATTCTTTGCCCTTTGAACGGATGTTACCCCCGGTTCCCGCCATATAAACATGCACACAGCCACGAATTCTCTGCGAACTCGCAGCAAGCTTATCCGTTCTGTTAAATCATGCAGGTGGGGGAAAAGTGCGCTTTTGAAATTTTCAGTTCGTGCCTTACTGCCCCAGTTTTAACCGGCAGAGGCGAGCCAGTGGCGCGAAGTGTTCAGTAATATCTTTGTTTATTTCGCGAATATAGAACCTCGCTTCGAAATGCACAAAAGTAACTCGCGTACCGCAACCCCGCCAGATTTGTTGCATCATTTGGCCTGCGAAGACGGCAGAGGAGTGCAGCACTTATACTCAACCTATAATATCAGTGCTGTGGCTCAAAGCTATCGCATGAAATATTTCGAGACAGAAACAAATCTTTGAAATAAACGTTTTGGACTCGCAGGTGTCATGAATGTGCAATAAGGATTGGATGGAAGAGAAAACAAGAGAACTACAAACTGGCCGTAATGGTCCGATTCGACTAATGGTGTCTATAGACCCTCACGTTAATTTTTTTCAGGTACTATCCTGGCCTTTGATGCATACGCTGAACATCACTAGAAAGCGAGAGCTGTCTCATTTTTCTGCTCATCCGGTGTAATGATGTTCCCTATGCTTCTCTCCGAATGCTTTCTGCGTATCACCTGGCTTTTCATCCATTATCAGCCTGCCTTTGACGAATCTACGATGTCCCCACGTTAATTTTTTTTCAGGTACTCTCCTGGCCTTTGATGCATACGCTTAACATCACTGAAAAGCGAGAGCTGTCTCATTTTCTGCTCATCCAGTGTAATGATCTTCCACATGCTTCTCTCCGAATGCTTCCTGCGTATCACCTGGCTTTTCATCCATTGCGTCCGTGCATTATCAGCCTGCATTTGACGAATCTACGATGTCACGCGACGACGCCACGTTTGAGCTGTTATCGTGACTTCATAATGACGCCACATGGACACCACGACACGTGCCATCATATGGTGATTCCATAACGTGGCTATGATTTCTTTTGTGTCACTCGTGTTTATCGTCGATGCCATGGGACTATATGCTCGACGCCTTCGTGCGTTTGATGAGACCCTTTCAGCATCCCGATGACTCCGGTAAGGCACAGGACAATGTCATCAACTTGCTGTGCAGGCAAGCAGCACTTGGATTCCATCGAAGCACTAGACAAAGACCTGATCTACGAGAACGTTGTTGTGACACCTTCAGCATGATGAAAGCGGGACAGGGATGTCACCGTGCGCGGAACAGGAGCAGTCGTCGTACTGAAAAATTGATGCGGCGTTCTGCTGCGCTGTTGTCAAGAGGTTGTTGATTGATTGATATGCGGTGTTTGGCATTCCAAAACCACCATATGATTATGAAAGACGACTTAGTGGGCACCTCCGAAACTTTCGACTCCCTGGGGTTGTTTAACGACATCCTGGGGCTCTTTAGCACCAAAATCTGAACATACGGGCCTACAGCATTTTCGCTTCCATTGAAAATGCAGCCATTGCAACCGGGATTCAATCCAGTGACCTGCGGTTCAGCAGCCGAGTACCTTAGCCACAAGGACACATTGGCGGGGCGTCTAGAGGATGGTCTTATGCTAGATGGCTGCTTGTTGGTTAGAGTCTCGTTTCTGACTGTGATGGTGGTAACAGTGCGGGATCTGCGATTGGAATACACTTGAGAAGCACGGTCTGCTGAGCGAGTTGGTAGCTGATCCTATCTCAATAATGAAGTCTTTTTCTGCTCATCTAACAGCTGCTTCAGCACGTCTTCATGTAAACACTTGTACTTGTATACTTCAACAAATTCTCAGTTGTTAGTGGACGCTGTGTTTAGTTCTATTCCCTTTGTGCTTCATTTTTTTTCGCAAACCACCGTAAAACTAAGATTTCAATACGTTAGGTTATTCTTTTGTATCTGCGCGTGACAATTTACTTCCTAATTAAGCCACTACATTTGATAAGAGGATTAGGTGAATTACTAGAGATGTCATATGTGGAAGCTATAACAGAAAAAATTAGAGCTTGAAATAAAATGACATTACGCGTAGGTAGCTGGAAGATGTTATTTAAAGATGGGCGCAACCTTGCAAGATGTGCAAGCAACCACCCGTTCTTGCTGCCTCTTTTTCAGAAGATATAAGCAACATGTATATTCTGAAAATATAAAATATCACACCTGGTACACTTCAACGCTTTCGCGCTAAATAAAAAAAAACGGTGACTGGAATAAAGGGTACAAGTCATGACAACTGACGAAGCATACGATTAATTCATTGTTTTATTCGCGAAAATACATCATGAATGGTTTCCCATAATTACAATAAAAAATTGAAGTGATCTTGTAAACTTTGGATTACGAATCATCTCCTCAAATAATTAAGATGAAAAACAAGTTGTTTGAAAATGCTTAAGTACACGCCACCCCAAAGGCTGCGAGGCGTTCAGACAACACAAAAATCAAACTACCTAATTTCTTCGTAATGCTAAAAACGTATTTGCATAATTTTCATATAACCACAATTCTAAACTAGCAATTGTGCTAAAAATGAGCCCTTAAATTGTTCCACTTCTGATGAGGAATTCCTCACGTTAACATTAAACGATCAAGCTTTGTATGGTGATGATTGGGCTGAAGCATTAAATGAATTATTTGCCGCTATAAATACCAGTTGTCACCACTCAAAAGCTGCGAACGCTATTAGAGAAATGACAGTAGTCTTTACCTGAAACCTACAAGTTCATCTGACGTGCAAGCTCTCTTCACTTCGTTTAAAAATAGCTCGGCTCAGGGCATTGACGATTTACAAATACGATGGATAAAGTACACGGCAGATTTAACTGCATAGTTTTTTGCCCATATTGTAACGCACTCTTCAATGAACTCGTTTAATAGGCTAACGTAGGTAGGGCGAACATGTGCCCGAAAATAACAACACAGCTAGATTGTCTCGAAGATTCACTTCTACCTCTTCTTCTACGTTCTTCTTTTTTCCAACACGGTTCGCGCGCAGCTGGTTCCCGCAGGCTCGTGCGTCGCAAATCATTTAGAAGGCACAAGTATTTGCTAGCGCGCGTAATTTGAAGTCACATTGTGTCATTGCCCCCTTTCCAAAGTGCATCGTCCCGATGCTTGTGTCGAACTGGTTGCATGGCAGTCGTTCACAAACCCTCGTCGCGGATGTCGTTAACGTCAAAGAACGTTGTATCTTCGGTTTTCATTGCCTGTCGTGATATGGCTTCATCCTGACAACATGCACAGTTTCCGTGCGATGCCGCCGTCGAAATAAAATATCCTCTCCCTCTGGCATAACTTCGTAGTTCAGCGAGCCGACGCGGCGGAGCACTCTGTACGGACCGAAATAGCGGCGAAGCAGTTTTTCTGACAGGCAGCGTATTCGTACAGGAATCCACACCCATACTCTGTCTCCTGGTGCGTACTGGACGTCTCTTCTTCGCAGATTGTATCGATGCGTGTCGGTTTTCTGTTGTTGGAGAATGCGATATCGTGCCAGCTGTCTGGCTTCTTCTGCTCTTTGTATGTAGTCGTGAACGTCATAGTAATTCTCGGGCGTCTCGTCAATAGGTAACATTGCATCTAAAGGTGTCGTTACCGTCCGGCCAAAAACAAGTTGGAATGGCGTCCTCCGTGTTGTCTCTTGCATAGCACTGTTATAGGCGAATGTTGCATATGGTAATATTTTATCCCAAGTACGGTGTTCTATATCAACGTACATTGACAACATATCAGCCAGCGTTCTGTTCAGTCGTTCCGTAAGACCATTTGCTTGAGGATGATATGCCGTCGCTTTTCTATGACTGATGTGCGTCAATTTCATAATACATTTCATCAGGTCGGCCGTAAATGCAGTCCCTCGGTCCGTGATCAACGCTTTTGGAGCTCCATGCCGCAGTACGATGTTGGAGACGAAGAATTCGGCTACTTCAACGGCTGATCCTTTAACAAGAGTCGCTGTCTCGGTATATCTGGTTAAATAGTCGGTCGCAACTATTATCCACCGTTTTCCCTATGACGACGTAGGAGATGGGCCCAGTAAGTCCATTCCCACTTGTGTGAATGGGGCTTCTGGTGGTTCTATTGGTTGAGGGAGACCTGCTGGTTTTAACGGTGGCGTTTTACGTCTTTGGCAGTCCCGGCAGGTTCTGACATAGTGTCGTACAGAGCTAAGCAACTTCGGCCAGTAGTATTTAGTACGGATGCGTGCTAGCGTCCTGCTTACTCATAAGTGTCAAGCTGATGGATCGTCGTGGCAAGCCTCCAAAATCTCTGGTCGCAGAGGTGAAGGGACGACAAGCAGGAATGCCTCTGTATTGTTGTCAAAGTTCCTTTTATACAGCATGTTGTTTCGTAGGACGAATGCTGACAAGCCGCGGACAAAAGGCCGTGGAACATCGACAGACTGTCCTTGTAGGTACTTGATCAAGAGGAGTATCTCAGGGTCGGATCGCTGCTGATATGCCATCTCTGATGGTGTCACAGCTCCCAAAAAAATAAAATCTTCACCATCCTCGGTGGAAGCAGAAGCAGCAGGTTGAATCGGAGCACGTCACAAGCAGTCCGCATCACTGTGCTTGCGACCTGACTTGTACACAAGCGTGATATCATACTCCTGTAATCGCTAGCACCATCGTGCAAGCCGTCCACATGGGTCCTTGAGATTAGCCAGCCAGCACAGCGAATGATGGTCGCTTATAGCTCGAAAAGGCCTACCATATAAATATGGTCGATACTTGCTGATAGCCCATACCACGGCAAGGCATTCTTTCTCAGTCGCTGAGTAGTTCACCTCGGCTTTCGAAAGAATGCAACTGGCATACGCAATGACTCGTTCTTGTCCGTTTTGCCATTGGATGAGCACGGCCCCAAGACCTAAATTGCTTGCATCCGTGTGGATATCGGTTTCCGCTTCCTCGTCAAAATGCGCCAGAACAGGATGGCTTTGAAGGCACTTTCGTAGTTCATTGAAGGCATCCTCTTGTTTGGCAAGCCATACGAAAGGCATTTCCTCTTTTGTCAGCCGCGTAGTGGTTCAGCAACTTGTGAAAAATTTTTAATGAACCGTCGATAATAGGCGCAGAGACCTAAAAATCGCCTAACAGCCTTTTTGTCTGTTGGCTTCGGAAATCTTGCTACGGCCTCAGTTTTTGCAGGGTCTGGGCGGACGCCTTCTGCACTGATGACATGGCCGAGAAAAAGGAGCTCACGGAAGCCGAAATGACATTTCTGCAGTTTTATCGTCAAGTCCGCTGATTTGATCGCAGTGAGCACGGCCCGGAGCCTTTCCAAATGTTGCTCAAAGGTAGCAGAGAAAACTACAACATCGTCGAGATAAACCAGGCATGACTGCCATTTAAGACCACAAAGCACTGTGTCCATCATCTGTTGGAATGTGGCGGGTGTTGAACAAAGGTCAAAAGGGAGTACCTTGAATTCGCATAAACCATTCGGTGTCACAAACGCTGTCTTTTCGCGATCTCTTTCGTCAACTTCTATCTGCCAATACCTACTTTTAAGATCCAATGAGGAAAAATACCTGGCGTTTCGCAGCCTATCTAGAGTGTCATCAATTCTTGGCAGAGGATAAACATCCCGTTTGGTGACGGCATTAAGCTTCCGATAATCAACGCAGAAACGTAAGGTTTGGTCTTTTTTCTTCACAAGAACAACAGGTGATTCCCATGGACTTGATGAAGGCTGGACTACACCGTCTTTGAGCATTTCTTTACCCTGATTACCAATAGCTTCTCTTTTTCTTGGTGACACTCGGTAGGGATGCTGGTGTTGTTAGAGATGGGAAGGAGGAATGGTCGCTGATGATGACATCCCACCGCTGCCACCAGTTGTAGGAGATGGAAAGAAAGGTGTTGCAAGAGGTGGCATCCGGATGGAGGAACTGAACGCTGACAAGAGGATACGAGAAACATAACAGGGGTTTATGGTATTATTTACACTTATTTACAGAAAAGAGCGGATAGTGGTTTAACAAACCACGAGCGTGGTGGTTGAACGTTACATAGTTCCGAGCCACGTTCAGAGAGCGCAATCTCCAGCACTCTCCGCGTCGTTTTATGCCCTGTCGGGCTCCTCCTCTCAGAGTCGAACACCAATCACGCACACACAGGTGAGGAAGGCGAGCATGCAAGGTCCACGTGAACACTGCACAATGGGTGGCGCCAGCAGGGCTCTTCAGCGTCGTGTGTGTGCCGCCACTCGAGAGTTCCCAAGATCCTGGCAGCATACTTCAAAGGGTCCGCCGATTTTGTTCGCTCAATTAGCGGGGTAATTTGCGGTGGCCGTTGGTCTCCTCCAGGAAAGTGCTGTCTCTGTTGGCCTTTCTCGAATGGTTAGCGGCGTCTTGGCGACACGACGTCTCGCCCTCCGGCTAGCACGTACAATGCATGACGAGCATAGGCAGTCTGCCGGTCGGCTTGGTGAATGGGGATCCAAAAGGGAGCGCCGCTCCTCGGTCAGCTCCGGCGCCGGGCAAGCCAGCCCTCCTGTCACCCGACGAGTCGACGAGGTCATCAGTCACGCTGCCGCTCGAAGGGACGACCAAAGGGTCCGCACCTGAAGGACGGGACTCGCCTCTGCCCGCCGCCTGGTCTGGAATAATCACTCAAATACTTGACAGCGTCGGCAAGACTGGGCGCCGAAGGGATTGAGAGATGAATCCCCAGGCCAAACCTAACAGCTCCTCCGCCGCCCGGAAAATCTCGG
Organism: Rhipicephalus microplus; assembly: GCF_043290135.1. Classification (NCBI taxonomy): domain Eukaryota; kingdom Metazoa; phylum Arthropoda; class Arachnida; order Ixodida; family Ixodidae; genus Rhipicephalus; species Rhipicephalus microplus. The sequence continues at coordinate 163,832,767 of NC_134700.1, read as the reverse complement.
CTGGCCAGCGCTCCCAACCGCTGGGCACGAAGAGAATGGGTGGTGACGAGGACGATGGCCTGGCTGTTCTCTCCAGCTGCGTACTCGAAACCAACTCCCGATCCAGCTCACAATGACCGACAACAGCAAGGCGAACCACACAACACAATACCATGCTGCAGTCAAGCACTTGGACCCGCTTAAAACCCTCCAGGCTTCTCAAAACACAAACAAAAGAGAAACCTGTACGCTAAAATTTTGAAACAATTTTGTGCCGCCAAAGTTACAACAATCATGGCTGTGGAGATGCTTACTAAAGATGGAACAAATTGCCGTGTGAGAAAAGCACACAAAGGCAAATACAATTTGGCCCCATAAACCGTAATCACACTACTTCAAAACTAGCTTTCTCCTACTATCCGCACTACTAAGTTGTAACTGACATTTAATTTCCTGACTAATTTTTATGAAACACAACCAAATACAAAGGTTTCACACCAATGCTGCCATACCCTATACACAAGTTATCTGGGCGCTTTCTTCATTCTCTCAATACATACTTGCAAGGTGTGGTCGAGAGTACCTTCTTTTATGACACCCTGACGCGAACAAAACTCTCTCACATCAAATCAAACTGCGTCTTATAAATCCTAGAAATGTATCTAGTCTCAAAATTTTGGTGAACGCAGTGCTTTCAGCTCAAGTGATCATATATGACCCCTAAGTGATCACAAAAACAACAAAACGAAGTAAACTTGGTCTGCTAACACGCTCCTTTGCTGGATGTAGTTTCATGTCAGCCTATGGTTTTAAAGAACGCACATGACTTTGCTGTGCGCTCTAGCACGACACCTAACTTTGATCCAAAGAGCGCTAGCATACCCACACGCACCTTACCATAGGTGATATCTCTCTCACCTAGGTGTCCTTAAACCCTCATCTGAACGTAAATTTTCTCAAGATATCGAACTGCGTAAATCCTTAAAACGCATCTCTAATCTCAACGTTCGATATAACATACGCTCAGTTAAAGAATTTCACCTGATCCCTGAGCACATTCTAAAATAACAAAGGGAAATGCAACCCGTGTACCAACACGCCCAGTAAATGAATGTAGCCTCATGCCAGCCCATGTTTTTAAAGAACGCACAGGACTATGCTTGTGCGCCCTAGCACGACATCATACTCTCATTCAAAGAACGGTAGCACACCAATTGCATACCTAACCGTAGGCCATTTCTCTCTAACCTATAGCCACCACTCCTGTAAATTTTGCGGGCGTACTAAAACTTCATTTGTGACATGCGTGCTCTTATCTTAAAAACTCCTTTCACGCAGTCGGTTGACCGGGGCGGGTAATTTCTTCCGCATACCGCTTAAGAGCTTAACTCAAAATTTTGACAAAGCTTACACACCAACAAAATCTAGAGGGAAGAAAAAAAATATTCAAGCAAACTAGCTGTGGAGATGACACAGGAACACCACTTTAAAACCGAATATAAACAAAACAAATGTGTTTCCAAAAAAAACTCCTGTGTCCGACTCTCCAGCCTACAGCTGTCGCTCCCTCTTCAGTCATACACGCGGCGGCCGCGGTCTTGGTGAATTTCGGAGACGTCCAGGTCTACAACGAGCACGTGCTTCCAGCTGAACAGCAGCGTTACGCCTCTTTTGCGATTTCGGCCGGCTTTTGTCAATCTGGCAGAGGGAACCCGAGCAATCCAAGGGAAAGAGTGACGGTGTCCTATTTGGTCTAGCGGAGCGGTGTTTAGCTATTGTGGTCTTTCTTCTAGGACCACGTCGACACTCTTTTCCGTGAAAAGCTCTAAGTCTCCCCCGCGCATACCGTCGCGTGTACTGGCGCCATGGCCTACCGCTTAGCCGCTGGCGTTTTGCTGCACGACACAAAGGCCTCCCCGGCGAACTGGCCGATAACCCACTCTTCCGTCGTTCACCAGGCTTATTGCTACTTCTTTCATGCCTTCGCTTTGTCGCTCGCGTACGCTTACCTCTTTTACGGCGACGTTTGCGACTGACCTGTCCCGCACTGCCTTGAAATTTGTCACGGGTTGAGTCGTCGGCAGTATTACAGTTCAAAGGCAACTCATAAGACTTGCTCTTTCCCCGTGATTGCATTCCCGCTTTCTTTTTACTTTTCTTTCGGTGTCTAGGACGCATGCAAGCCGAGTTCAACGCCGATGCAGAACACCTAGTTCTGTTCACTACGCTCAGAGATGTCGAGCTTTTCTTTACACCCTTAGTGTCTTTTGTCTGGCTCGCAGCTCTCCGACGTCGCTTTCGTCTGCGCCGCTTTTTGCGGTTCGTTTCTGAGCCTACTGCTCGCAGCTCAAGGTCGCTAATACTCTCACTACACTCGTCAGCTGTCGACGCCGCTCCGTCTAGATGATTTTCGAAAAAACCACCTATTTCACACTCTAGATCGGCGGACAGCTTGACGCTCTTAGGAACAGTGCAGCTGCTTTCCTGCAAACACTCTAGCTCGCATTGCTGAGAGCTGTCTGCGACTGCACTGATATCCCCGCTACCTACTTTCGCTGCTTGTGAGCTTTCTTCGGTGTCCTTGCATACTTCCACACTGTCTGCAAGATCCACCGTCGCGACAAACACAGGTGAGGTCTGTACCAGTTTTTCTACAGCTATTCTAGCTGTTCCGCTAACAGTTGACTGGCACAGCACCTCGTCGCACTCGCCCTGGCCTCCTTCGTCGACCTCGCTACGCAGCGCAGCATCTGTAGCAGCACTCAAATTTGGTTCCTCATTGAACCTGCTGCTGTCTTCACACGTGCTAGCCTTATCTACGGCTATCAACTGCACCTCACTTAGGTTTTTTTCGCACTTTTCATGTGCTACACTTACGCATGGCTGAATTTTCAGTCTCCTTGCCTCAACTTTTTCTTCCGACAGTTCAACCACTAGGCTGAGTGCTCGCTCACGCTCGTCACCTCGCTCCCGTTTTTCTATCTCCCATTTACGCTCACTATCCACCTTGGTGCTATAAGAGACACGCGGACCTCTCTCAGGCTTGATTTTACTACCAGCACAACGTCGCGCGTTCTTCACGGGAGCGTTCGTGAGCTTGTACTCTATTCGCTTTCTGCCAACTCTGATGCCGAAGCACCGCAGTAAAGCGGCCTTAGCTACATCGTACCTCTTGAACTGTTCCTCGGAAAGCTATAGTAACCTACCCATCAAGCTGCACGGAAGGACACTCGATAAGGCGAAAGACCAATAGTCCTCGTCGAGCTCTAGTTCCCTGCAAACTTTTTCGTAAGAGGTTAAATAACTCTCTAAATCCTCGCCCGCTTCGAATGCATGGATCCTCGAATTTACTTGAGCCGATCTAAGGTACTGTATTGATCTTTTTCTCTCTTCCTGTTTTAATTTCAGGCTTTCCTCCCACTGCTCTCTCTCTTTCTGTTCTTTCCCTTTTCCGTGCCTCCCTTCGCGTTCCTCTCGTTTCCGTTCCTCCAACCCTTCAAAAGCTTTTAACGCGTATCCAATATCCACCGCACTGGCGCTTTCCAAAATTAGCTCTAAAATTTCTGACCTGCCCATTCCTTTCTTAATCTTAATACCAAGATCTTCACAAATGTCCAAAAGACCATCTTTTAGCAGTGTCTTCACCTCACTGGCTTTTTGCGAGATCAGCCCCACAATAGCTGTCCTGCCCATTCCTTCCTCTACTTCAATGCCTAGATGCTTACTCACAAGCAAAAGCTCATCTCTTAGCATTGCTTTCCACGACATGATTGCCGTTGTACTTTGGTCCTGCATCTCACACATAATTGGGTGATCCCTCTAACTCACAAATAGGTGATCCCCTAACCCAAACACAATCCGGCTTCTAATCAATTCACACTCACAAAATGAAGCCTGGAAAGTTAAAGCAAAGACCAAGCACTCACCACAGCACAGCACCATGCCGCGAAGTCGATCTCACCGCTGCCAACCAGTTGTTAGAGATGGGAAGGAGGAATGGTCGCTGATGATGACATCCCACCGCTGCCACCAGTTGTAGGAGATGGAAAGAAAGATGTTGCAAGAGGTGGCATCCGGATGGAGGAACTGAACGCTGACAAGAGGATACGAGAAACATAACAGGGGTTTATGGTATTATTTACACCTATTTACAGAAAAGAAGGGATAGTGGTTTAACAAACCACGAGCGTGGTGGTTGAACGTTACATAGTTCCGAGCCAGGTTCAGAGAGCGCAATCTCCAGCACTCTCCGGGTCGTTTTATGCCCTGTCGGGCTCCTCCTCTCAGAGTCGAACACCAATCACGCACACACAGGTGAGGAAGGCGAGCATGCAAGGTCCACGTGAACACTGCACAATGGGTGGCGCCAGCAGGGCTCTTCCGCGTCGTGTGTGTGCCGCCACTCGAGAGTTCCCAAGATCCTGGCAGCATACTTCAAAGGGTCTGCCGATTTTGTTCGCTCAATTAGCGGGGTAATTTGCGGTGGCCGTTGGTCTCCTCCAGGAAAGTGCTGTCTCTGTTGGCCTCTCTCGAATGGTTAGCGGCGTCTTGGCGACACGACGTCTCGCCCTCCGGCTAGCACGTACAATGCATGACGAGCATAGGCAGTCTGCCGGTCGGCTTGGTGAATGGGGATCCAAAAGGGAGCGCCGCTCCTCGGTCAGCTCCGGCGCCGGGCAAGCCAGCCCTCCTGTCACCCGACGAGTCGACGAGGTCATCAGTCACGCTGCCGCTCGAAGGGACGACGAAAGGGTCCGCACCTGAAGGACGGGACTCGCCTCTGCCCGCCGCCTGGTCTGGAATAATCACTCAAATACTTGACAGCGTCGGCAAGACTGGGCGCCGAAGGGATTGAGAGATGAATCCCCAGGCCAAACCTAACAGTGTATTGGCCTCACTGACTCGTCGACAATGATGCGCTGTTTGGTGATAGGAGTGCGTCGAACCTTAGATGACAACGAGAAACATTCGGCGAATTCCTTCAAAAGACCCTCTATTTGTTTTTTTTCACTTGGTAGTAGGCCTGGCTCGATGTCGATGGCTGCAAGGACAGACTCCACGTCTTCGAAATCAGACTCATTGGTTTCGAAAGTGCGCAGCTCCGTAACCTGGACGAAATCATTCAGACTGGCGATGACGGTTCCTTTTGCAACGTACTGCACCTCATTTCCAAAGTTTGTGAGTAGAACCTTTGCACATCCGTCACGTAACTTAACAAGGCCTCGTGTCATGCAGATCCCTTTTTGGAGTAGTAAGGCAGTGTTGTTGTCAGCAAATCCTTCGAATTCACTGAATGCTTTGTTGTTTACTGCGACTGATATGCACGATCTTGGCGGCACCATGACGCCATTATCTGCAATACAAAGGTCATATACGTTTTCTTCCGTTTCAAAGGTAGCAATCGCGTGCCTAGTCGAGAAGGAGACGGAAGATTCTCGCAAGTTAATTACAGCGCCATTAGCTCGTAACAAATCCATGCCGATAATCAAGTCTCTTGAGCATTCCGGCAGCACAATAAAACTTGCGACGTACGTGAAACCCCGTATTCCGATTCTCCCTGTGCATATTCCAGTAGGGTCGATGAGGTGCCCTCCTGCTGTGCGAACTTGTGGTCCCTTCCAAGGAGTCAGCACTTTCTTTAGTATTTTAGAAAGTCCACTACTCATTACTGAATAATCTGCTTCGGTATCTACCAGTCCGATGACTTCGTAGCCGTCAACGAACACACGTAAATCGGAAGCAACGTCACTATCGAAGCACCGGTTTCTGAATCGGTCGTCGTTCAGAGTCAGCAATGGAGGTTTTTCTGCATTAGCGTCGACAGCAGCCTTGCCTCCACAGGTCGCTGACTCTAGTTTTCCCGACGCGGGCTTGGGTAACGAGACCTTGGGGAGCTTGCTGAAGGTCGGGGGCTAGGTGATCTATACCTCCCTGTTGTCGTTGCACGAGGTTGGTGTCGTTGGAAGCCACTTGAGGTTTGACGACCTGACAGGTATTCTTCACTTTCGAAGGGACGTTCACCATTTCGTGGTCTAGGTGCATTAACAGGAAAACCACGTAGAAGACCAGCCTGGCGGTAGTGGCACGTTCGGTAGAGATGACCAGGCTCCCCACAGTGGTAACACAGCGGTATCCTGTCGGGAGTGCGCCAGACATCGCTCTTTCTTTGTCTCCTCTCTGGCATTGGCTGCAGGGTGCTCGGCGGCATCGGGTACTGCATAGGTGTAGCCGCCGCGACGTCCGCACGTCCTGGAGGTCCTCGTAGTAGCACATCAGCATACGTCACTCTCGTCTTCTGTTGTAGGGGCGGCCCTCGCTGTGCGTTGCTCGGAGGTTCGCGTACCACCTGCCTGACTTCCTCACTGATCACATCGGCCAGAGACGAAAGCATTGGAGCATTCTGGTCAAGACGCTGCTTCTGCAGCTCTTCTCGCACAACAGACCGCACCAGCTCACGTAGTGCTTCCATGCCGTTACCGAAGGCTGGTGGCAACATGTCCAAGGAAGTGACGATCGCACCCCGGTTGTATAACCTTGCTCGCTGTTGTAGCGTCCTTTTCATTGTAGTCGCCTCAGAACAAAACTCGTCGACGGTGCGCGGCGGGCTTCGAATTAAGCCGGCAAAGAGTTCTTGCTTTACGCCTCGCATTAGATGGCGCAGCTTTCTGTCTTCGCTCATATTTGAATCCGCTCGGCGGAATAAGCGAGACATGTCTTCCAGATACATGGCGACAGTTTCATCATTTCGCTGATTTCTCGTTTGGAGCGCAGCTTCAGCTCTCTCTTTGCGGTCTGTGTTCGTGAAAGCAGCGAGCAGATCCCGTCGAAAGTCATTCCATGACCAGAAGGTAGCTTCGTGGTTTTCATACCACGTTCGCACGCTATCTTCCAGTGCGAAGTAAACACTTCCAAGTTTGCGCTCTTCCCGATATCCGTTAGCCTTTGAGACGCGTTCAAAGTGCTTAAGCCAGTCCTCTGCGTCTTCGTAGCTTTCGCCGTGGAAAGGCTTTGGTAGCATTGGCTGGTTTACTACAATGTTGGCTCGAATGACCTGAGCTGTCATGTCGGTTGAGTACCCGTTCACAGCCGTTGATGTTCCAAGCGAAGTCGATAAAGGTGAAAATTCAGGACCCTCACCACGTAGGCGTCGACTGCAGCGCTGATGAACAGGCTTCAGCTCGTTGGGTTGAAATCGCTGTGGTTCTGGACTGTGCTCCGTCACTCGAGAGGGGCTTGGCGTCACACCCAGCACTTCCACCAGATTTGTAACGCACTCTTCAATGAACTCGTTTAATAGGCTAACGTAGGTAGGGTGAACTTGTGCCCGAGAATATGTTGATGATGATGATGAATCCACAGACATGGCTCGTACCCACTCAGGGGGATTGGCCAAGAATCAGTGACTTAATTAAGTTTTTTTTAAATATCGAAACCACCCACCAGAAAAAAGAATGAAAAAAGTAAAGACACACTAGTCAGAATGAATGGAGTGCAATAGTTGCTTGTCACTCGTGCAGATAAGACAACTATTCATTACCTTGAATAAGAATCAGGATAGTTAAACAATGCTCTTGTGTTCGTTGGAATTATTTTTTTTGCATGATTAATTATCACGCAAATAAAAGCCTAATTTTTTTACTTTCATTCAGGTACTTGCAAACTGCGTAGAAAACGTTCTCGTGGCTGAAGCCCAGATCGTAAGCACCGAAGGAAAGTATGTTTTCTACAGTGAAATTCAACCCCAGGCTAGCGAATGGGAGGGCTAAGAATGTTTTCCTAAGCAATTTGTATCGGCGACATGATAAAAAATAGTGCTCTATTGTTTCCAATTCTGAACAAAAGTTGCATAGTGCTGATATCGCCAGACCAGCCCTTTGTGAATAGAAATTTAAGGGGGGGACACGACAGCGAAATCTGGTTATTATGGTTTCCAATTGTTTTGTAGGACACCAATGACTTTTCCATGGAAATCTTAAGTGAGTAAATTCTGGTGTTGACAATATTGCTTCCATAGCGTCTGCACTGAGCGCAAGCTTTCTGTATCTTGTCGCCGTTATAGTGGCCACTTCGGGAAGGCCTGATAGTACTGGCCCTTCCAATGCTGCTCGTGCTAGAAAGTCGGCGATTTCATTTACTTCTAAGCCGCAATGACCGGGTACCCATACTAATTTCAGTAGCTGCAGCTGAGGAGGAACTAGCATAAAGAGCGTCTTTAGGGCCATCGATTTTGTTGACGCCGTAATCGACGTACATACTGACAGAGAATCTGTTATTATGATCGCATTGGCGGCCTTCAAAGGTAGCTTTCGCAGCGCTAGAACTATTGCCAACAGCTCAGCTTCAAAAACTGGGGTGAAATCCGGTAATCTTTATGAAAAAGACCAGTCAAGCGAATGTGAGTACATACCTACACCTGTCTTTTCATCCAATACTGAAGCATCTGTGGCTATGATGTTATTCGTTTCCGCGTGTGCAAGATAATCCTGCAGTCGGCTGTTTAAGACCGTATAGGATTGTAATTTGGGCTTAGAGGGAAAAATCTCATTGAATTCAATCTTAAAAATTTGATTTGTATCCTGCGCAGCAATCACATCTCGAATTTTTACATTTATCCTATCTAGTTGTTTCTGGACAAAAGCAATTTGAGGTGTTCGAAAGCGTGGCCAATGGGCAAGAAAAAAGCTGTCTGGGTCATTTATAAAATCATACTCAGATCGTCTTGGCGCGTAGCTATAAAATTTCAGAAACGTCTGAACCGTTAGGAAACGAAAACAGCAAGGCAAAGTAGGTAATCGTGCTTCCTGATACAAAACATTGTTTCTTACAAACCTCGTAAGTCCTAGACACAATCTCAAGGCTTTTCGTTCTAGCATAAACAGAGGCTTCGTTTTACAGGCAGGGCCACCTGAGAACAATACGCACCCGAATTCTAGGATTGGTCGCATATACATTTTATAGATCATCACCATTGTGCTTCTGCGTAGACCATATTGGCGGCTGCTCAGTCTACGAAGAATTCCTAAGGCGCGTTGTGCTTTAGATGCCATGCTTTCTATGTGAGGAGTCCAGTTTAGGTTGGCATTATAAGTTACTCCCAAATATTTAGGCGATTCCACCTGTGGAATGGGCTCTTGTTTATAACATATTGAAATTGAGATGGGATCGGATAACGGGAATATCAATACTGCACTCTTATTTACATTTAAGGTCATGCAGACTGCATCTAGCCATCTCTCCAGCATATTGGCATATCTCTGTAGCGTTTGATATAAAGAATATATGTCACTATGTGCCGTGAAAAATGCAATATCGTCAGCTTATACAAACACCTTCACGTCCTGGCAATGCGGTATAGTGCTCATTAAGATGTTAAATAGAACTGGCGATAATACAGCGCCTTGGGGGACACCACGTGTTTGTTTGCACTTTGACGATGCGCAACCATCCTTAAAGCAATAGAACTCCCTTCTTCTCAAAAATTCCCTCACCCACGCCAATATATATTTGGGGAGATTGTGGCTCTCTAATATGTCTAATAATACTGAATGTTCTACACTATCGTATGCCTTAGCTATATCCAATGTCACTAGTGCCGCATGTTGTCTTTTTTTGCGAGCAAGCTGAATGTGGCTTTCTAAATCTGCGTGTGCACACCAGATTGAACAATCTGTTCTGAAGCCAATTTGATTTGGATTTAATATCGAATTTTCCTTCATCCATAATATAATTCTTTTATTGAGCACTCTTTCGATGAGCTTCACCATATTAGATGTAAGAGAAATGGGTCGAATGTTTTCTATGACATATCCGAATCCTTGTCTTTTTTGTATCGGCACTATTTTAGCTGATTTCCACTCATACGGAATCCAGGCATATTTTAACGAATAATTTACAGTGTTTAGTAGGTCACATGGTGATAATTTGAATAATATTTTTATTATAGCAGTTGTGATTCAGTCCGGACCAGGAGCTGACGAGGGCAAACCTTGTATCACTTGTGCTAACTCTTCCTCTGTAACTTCAGTAACTTCAATCGTTGACGCTGGTTTTTGTGGATCGTAAGGCTTAGTTGATGTAAATCTACACTCCAAGCCTTTAGCCATGGTTTCTAAGGATTTCTTTGTTTCTTCCAAGGACATAATCTCAAACCCTATATTATTTTGAGATGGCATCATTTTACGTGATCTCATGAACCTGAACAGCGCCTTTTTGTTACAAGCTTTTGAAAGGTGATCATAATGTTTTCTATCATATTTTTCCTTAGCTAAAGAGACCATGCGTTTGAAAATTGCAGCGTGATACTTGTAATCAGACCAGTTCTGAGGGCACTGGTTATACATAAGTTTTTTCCAAGCTGCCTTTCTTCGTCGGAAATCCCGGGCACAGTCCGAGTTCCACCACGGACTGTGGGTTGTGCTCTTTGCGGATTCCACTACGAATTCTGCATTTTTATATGTTCTTTTGATCAGTGCACTTAGTCTCATGACTTTTGTATCTTCTTGCTCTTCAGAATGAGTTGCCAAAGCAGATTCTAAATCTTTCCTAAATTTGATGTAATTAATAAACACTCGAGTCTGAGAGCCTGACATTATAACTTGGCAAGCAATCTCGAATAATATTGGCAAATGATCACTGTTAGTTGCACAATCACGCACACTCCACGACAAACTAATGAGTGATGAACTCACAAAGCTTAAATCTAAGGCTCAACGAGACCTATCACTAATGTAAGTGGGTGTTCTTGAATTCAGGCAACACAAGTTATTATCCGCTGTCCACTCCCACAATCTCTTACCGCATTGATCAGTTCGGAAACCCCAGCACGTATGATGAGAATTGAAATCGCCGATTAGAATTTTATTTTGATAACTAGAAGTCACTGCAGCGTCTAAACATCGAGTATCTATTACACCTTTAGGAAAGTATGCATTCACCACCAAAAAAGGCATGCAGCCTGGTAAGGTTATTTCTAAGGCGAGAATTTCACTGTCAGGTGACATGAGCTTATACGCAATTTTTGCTTTGAGACTTATTCTATTATTAATAAAAAATGCCAAACCTACACCTTTCGATGGACGGTCTAGACGGAAAGATCTGAATCTATTTAATTGAAAAGACTGATGCATTGAAAGCCAAGTTTCTTGCAGTGCAATAATATCTGGAGAAAATTTCGATGCCAAATATATTAGATCAGTTGCTGCAGAGTGAATTGATCGGCAATTCCAATGAAGAATTTTAAGTGACCCTATTTTTGCTCTAAAATAGCCTCAACGATGGCCTTGTTTAGAATATTTTCTTTAAGAAAATCAGCTTGAGACAGGGTGTTCTTCTGGTACTTTTTGGTTTTTGAATTGACAGGTGCGATGCCTTTTTTGTATAAAGGGGATCTCGAGCACTTTAGCGATCGGGGATCCATCTCCATTTCGTCTGAGTCCTCCACTTTCTTGGTAAGCTCGCATTGAGATACGCTACCTTCCTCTACTGAATCTGCAGCCAACATAAGTTGCTGTGGCGTATCGGAGCCATACTTCTTTGAAATTTTAGGGGAGTCACGAATGTGAAGGGCTTCCGTAGCCTGATGTGGCGTAACAGAGTCATACTCCTTTGCAAACTCCGAGGAGTCACTAATGCTACGTGGTGCACTGTGGTTGTTTTCCGCTGTACCCAACATTTGAGCTATCTGGTTCGATAGAATCTGTGCCAAGGACTCACAAATAATCCCAGCGATGCGCTCCATTGCCTTCTCAACTGCCTTCTCGAACGCTTTCGCAATAGGGACAGAGAGAGAGCTTCCATTGTTGGCATATTACGAGCTGTAACACCGGCGTAGCCTTGTGTTCGTGCTTGTATTTCAAGTGCTGCTTCCTTCCGTGAACACCGTCTTCGTTCTACTATCTCTAGAATTTGCAGTTCACGTACCTTTGCCGAACAACTAGAGCTATCGGCCGCATGAGCTTCGCTACATAGGCAACACTTTTCTTTATCACTCAGACAGTCGCTAGAATTGTGACCTTCCCCGCATACCTTACACCTGACCGCTGACCTACAACCTTTCATTGTGTGACCATAACGCCAGCACTTTATGCATTGGAGCGGACGAGGAGAGAGCGGCTCTACTCTGTAAATTAAAGGCCAAGCCTTAATTTCTGATGGTCGGACTGATCCCGCAAAGGTCACAATTACAGACTCAGTTGGTATTTTGTTGTTATCAACCACCGGTACACAACGATAGACTGAAATAGCACCTGGTGGCGAAAACAGCTCTAGTACTTCGGAGGGTGGCATGTTGGCATCGAAGCCACGCACTAGACCTCGGGTACATGCTAAATGAGAAGGTATGACCGCGCTCACCGGCTGGGATGCAAACGTTGAGCACTTTAGCAGATCTAGGACACAGGACTGGTCTGGCGAAAAGCACAGTATGCCTCCTCTGCCGAACTGGCGGACCTCCGTTATGGACTGGTATTGGGCCGTCACTGACCGTAATTCCGCCTGAATGATCTTCGGGTTTTTCATCCGAATGATGCCGTCATTGTTCGGGACTAGAGCCACTGGAACCGATGATATTCCGTTGCTCAAAAAAAGATCCACTGGCACCTCCTTTGGATCCGTAGAAGCAGACCAAAGAAAAGTCCCTGGCCCTGGCGAAGATAGGGGCATCTTGTCTTGTCTGAACTGCACAAAAAACACTGATCAAACAACTATTGCAGTATAAGAAACGATGGTAGATCAATTAACCAACAACAGCTACTTAATTCTTGGCCACACCCCGAGAGCAAGCTTCAACGGCTAGAGCCTTGGCGAACGGGCGAAGCGACAATCCTTAGTTTGTTTGTTTCTTTGTCTGTTTGTTTGTATCCTTTTCTCCATGGCTCGTACCCACTCTGGGGGATTGGCCAAGAGAACAAATAGTCTCATATGAACGATAACTGCATTATTGCTTACAACGAAAAAAGAAGGGGGGGGGGAGTTGTATAGTTAAGACAGTATGTTGGAAAAAAAGAAATAAACCAAAGATTTAGATAGTGAGAAAAAAATCAATAACAAAGTAGATACTAATAGCTACAACTTGATTTTGGGAGCCGACCAGACAGCTGGTTTTGCCAAACCCGATTAATTTGGTATGTCACGAATTTATCCAGAATATAAAATTACTTTTCGACCCGTTTTTTTTAGTATTTGTTAACGAGGGCGTTATGTTGAAAAACGTTTAGAGTCTTGAATAAAATTACACACCGCATCGAATGCATCTCTGTGGCAATTTTCCAAAACAGAGGCACCGAAACTTAGAACATTTTCTGCGGTTAAATTTAAACCTAGCTTCGCAAACGGAATATCTAAAAGTCGTTTCCTAATTAATGCATAGTTACGACATGAGCCAAAATAATGTTCAATAGTTTCTGATTCTTCGCAGAACGGACAAAGGGGGGAAAGTGTCAGACCAGTTCTGTGTAAATAAAAATTTAATGGGGGACACCGCACCGGAATCTAGAAATTATAATTTCAAGTTTTTTTGACGGACTCCACTGGGCTTTCCATGTAAAATTGAGGTTCTGATAATCTGTCCATTGTGTGATATTTTCTAAACTATCTGTAAAAATAGCGAATTTCCTATATCTAACGCCTGATAAGTATTCCAACTCGGGAAGTACTGAAATTACTGGTCCATCGAGCGATGCTCGTGCCAAAGCATCTGCCAATTCATTTAATTGTAATCCGCAGTGACCTGGGACCCACACTACTTCGAGGAGTTTTAAATGCGGCGGTACTAATGTGTGGAACGCTGCTGGGGCACGAGATTGTTCAGAGTTTGTCAGAGCTGCACACACAGAAAGTGAGTCTGTTAGGATGATTGCACTGGTCTCTGTCGTAGGAATTTTATGAAGGGCTAAAATAATAGCTACTAGCTCAGCTTCAAATATAGGAGTAAAATCTGGAAGCCTTACTGAAAGAAACCAGCCGAGGGAATCAGACGCATTTCCTACACCTGCCTTTTCATTGTTGACAGAAGCATCTGTAGCTATTACATTTTTTGTTTCTGCATGTACCAAGTAATCGTTTAATGTAGTGGTCAAAAATCTCAGAGATTGCAACTTGGCTTGTGGGGGGGAGATTTCATCGTACTCTATTTTATTGTTGATGGTAGAAAAATTAGTTTCAATTACTGTGCTAATGTCTACATTTATGCAATCCAGTTTTTTTTAGCGAAAATTATCTGAGGGTTATGAAATCGAGGCCAATGTGCAAGAAAGAAAGAGTCAGGGTCGCTGATAAATGCGTACTCTGATCTTCGCGCCGGTAAACTGTAGAACTTTAAGAAGGTTTGAACCGTTAAAATGCGGAATCGACAGAGGAGTGTTGGCAATCGCGCTTCTTGATACAATACACTATTCGCCACGAACCTGGGAAGTCCCAGGCATATTCGCAGGGCTTCTCGCTCTAACAATACTAGCGGTTTAATTTTATAATCAGCGGCTCCCGAGAATAATACACAACCAAATTCCAATATTGGTCGCACATACATTTTATATATCATTAACATCGTGTGTCTGCGCCGCCCGTATTTTCTGTTGCTTAACCTGCGTAATAAACCTAACGCCCGTTGTGCCTTTGCTGTTATATATTCAATGTGTGGGCTCCAATTTAGCTTTTCATTATAAATCATTCCTAAGTACTTGACTGAATCTACTTGTGGAATAGGTTCCCGATTATACAATACAGAAATTGAAACTGTATCTGCTATAGGAAACACCAAGAGCGCACTTTTACTGATGTTCAATGACAATGAAATGGATTGCAACCAAATTTTTAGTGTATTAATATATCTTTGCAGTTTTTGATGTAGGAAGTAAATGTCACTCTCTGCAGCGAAGAACGCGATATCATCTGCATAAATGTAGACAGTGACATCCTGAACAATTGGAATAGAGCTCATCAGCATATCGAATAATGCTGGAGATAGGACGGACCCTTACGGAACACCACGTTTCTGTTTGAATTTATGCGAACAACAGCCATCCTTCACGCAATACAATTCCCTTGATTTTAGGAATTCCGCTATCCACTCAGTAATATAATGAGGAAACTTTAGACTCTGCAAGGTGGTCAGTAGAATAGAGTGCTCGACACTGTCGTACGCTTTAGCTATGTCGAGAGGTACTAATGCGGCGTACTGTTTCCTTTTACGAGTAAGCTGTATTCGACTCTCTAAATCCGCATGGGCGCACCAAATTGAGCATTCACAATGAAAACCAATTTGATTTGGCTTTAATATGACCTTATTCGTCATCCAGGAGTTTATTCGGCCCTTTAGAACCCTCTCTATGAATTTCACCATGTTCGAAGTTAGCGAGATGGGTCTGATGTTTTCTATGGTAAAACCTACTCCTTGCTTTTTTATTAATGGGATTACCTTAGATATTTTCCAGTCATACGGTATCCAGGCATTCTTTAAAGAGTAGTTTATGAGATTAATGACGTCGCCGGGGGATAGCTTGAACAATCCATAGGCGACCAGATCTTCTTCTTCTTTTATTCTTCTTCTTCTTCTTCTGCCCGAGAATAATAACACAGCTAGATTGTCTCGAGGATTCAATTCTGCCTCTTCTTCTACGTTCTTCTTTTTTCCAACACAGTTCGCGCGCAGCTGGGTCCTGCAGGCTCGTGCGTCGCAAATTATCTAGAAGGCACAAGTATTTGCTAGCGCGCGTAATTTAAAGTCACATTGTGTCAATATTAACAACTTAGCTTTTTCCGCGGGCACAATATCACAAAAATGCAATTTTTGAAAGTCAACGTCATTTTCAAAGGCAGAGACAAAATCAGCCTCATCAATTATCATCCAATTTCGATACTCCCAGTTTTCTCTAAAGGACTATAAAAGGTTGTTGCACGCTAAAATTTACAACTTCATAAAAAACTTGCATCCGTGTGCTCAGATTTGGGTGCACGTTAAAGAACCCCAGGTGGTCGAAATTTCCGGAGCCCTCCACTACGGCGTCTCTCATAATCATAGAGTGGTTTTGGGACGTTAAACCCCACATATCAATCAATCAATTTATGAATACATGTCAGTATGAATTCCTCAATAATAGGTCCAACGAACTCGTTTTACTAACCCAAAAAGAAATATTTCTGCAGGTGTTTCAAAAGCAGCAGTTTTTTATTGGTGTATACATAGATATTCAAAAACGTTCGATTGGTTACACCATAACTCAGTGCTAGAAAAACTTGATAGTTATGGAATGGGAGGTATACCACTCTCGCTATCGACTTATCACCTGCAGCGCCGCAGGCAATGTGTGCGGATAGGTGATAACATATCGTCTCAAAAAACTACGAGCACAACATTACCTCAAGGGTAGTATTCTAGGGCTACGCCTGTTTTATCTATACGTAATAGATATTGCTAAAATTAGTTCCCAACAAAAGTACGTCCTGATTGATTGATATGTGGGGTTTAACGTCCCAAAACCACCATATGATTATGAGAGACGCCGTAGTGGAGGGCTCCGGAAATTTCGACCACCTGGGGTTCTTTAACCTGCACCCAAATCTGAGTACACGGGCCTACAGCATTTCCGCCTCCATCGGAAATGCAGCCGCCACATCCGGGATACGAACCCGCGACGTGCGGGTCAGCAGCCGAGTACCTTAGCCACTAGACCACCGCGGCGGGGTAAAAGTATGCCCTCTATGCAGATGAGTTAGACTTTTAAAATGCGAAGCATTTTTTAGCGAACTTCGGTGACTTTGAGCGAATCTATCTATCTATCTATCTATCTATCTATCTATCTATCTATCTATCTATCTATCTATCTATCTATCTATCTTTCTATCTATCTATATATCTATCTATCTATCTATCTGCCTACGACATTTAGCTCTCCTGGCCGTCTCAATAATGGTATCGATACCAAACTTGGTAGGGTGTAACATGACTGTATGAGGAACATATTTGACTAGTCATAACACGAAAATCATGACGTGTATGTCATGAATGTCATGACTTACATTTCATGATCCTGCAGCTCTTTCGGTGGTTTCGTTCACATGGCATATTGCAAAACTGGTATGGTAAGACATTATTGCATGGCGAACACAACAGACGAACCCTAACATAAAATCATGACATGCGTGTCCTGCAACAACATGACTACATGCCACGCTTATGATGTTTCGCTAGCGTCACATACACCAAATTTGGTATTACAGAATGTGAATGGATGAGGAAGGTATGTGACTGGTGCAAACATGATAATCATGAGATGTGTGTCATGTAACAACATGAATACATGGAACGCTCATGATGCACTGGCAGCCGTTTCACTAGCCTCACGTATACCAAGTTTGTTATTATGGGACGTGAATGGGTGACGAAGGTATATGACTGATGCAAGGATGATAAATATGAGAAGCATGTCATGTAACAACATGACTACGTGCTACGCTCATTATGCGCTCACGGCCATTTCGCTAGCTTCACTTGTACCAAACTCGGTTTTACCCGACGCGAACGGACGACATAAGTAAACGACACATACAAACATAATAATCACGACATGCGTGTCATGTAACAACGTGACTACATGCCACACTCATGATGCGCTCGCAGCCGTTTCGCTAGCTTCACATATGCCAAATTTGGTATTACGTGACGCCAATGGATGTTGAAGGTATGTGACTGGTGCAAACATAATAGTTATATGAGATGTGAGTCATGTGAGAACACGACCACATGCCACAGTCAAGGCGTCAATACGATTCCACATGACGCGGTGCGCGTGCTCGCCTGCGTTCATTTCGTCGCCTCACGCCGGCGCTGCTACGAAAGGCGCCAGCCCTGCCATATACTCACAGGCGCGCGCCGCGCTACGTTGCTTTGGCGCATGCGCGTTTCAGCGCGTCCGGCGTCCCTCCATCGCGATAAGAGGGAGACGCAGTGTTGTCTGGGTAACGCCTTTGCCTAGAGTAATGTTACTCTATGGCATCAGGAAATGCAGTATTTCGCGTTTCACGCCGGTCTCCGTCGGGCTACGCCGACGAACGCTGATCGCACCTGACGTCAGACTATAGAGAGTGCTCGCGTTTTGCTAACGTGGCATCGCTGTGCCCTGCGTGCGCGCGCGTTAACGCTACATGGGAGTATATTGGGCCCTTTATTATGCGTTCGCGGCCGTTTTACAAGCTTCACATATACCAAATTTAGTGTTACGTGACGTCCGTGGATGACGAAATATATCACTAGTTCAAACATGATAATCCTGACACACGTTTCATGCACGAAAATGACAACATCCCACGCTCATAGCGTGCTCGCGGCCGTTTCGCTAGCTCCACATATACTAAGTTTGGTATCATGTGACGTGGCTAGATGACGAAGGTAAACGACGGAACAAACCATGATAATAATGACACGGAAGTCATGTACGGCATCATTTACCTCCACCTCGTAACGTTGTGCTGATTTTAAAGTGACATAACAACGTTTCTCATTCATGCTTCGCAAATCATCGATTCACGCTGTACGTAGGATCTGCCAATTTTTTTATACTAACAGAGATCTTGAAAGTATGCAGTCTGTTGTCAATAAGCGCCTTCAAAGTTTAATTTAGGCACAAGGAGTGTTCTTACTTCTTTAGATTTTATTTTCACTAAAACATAAGCAGTACTTTTCTCACCAAAACATTCTCAACGCGAAATGACACACGCAATCATTCTTGGTCAGTCAGCTATTGATAATGCGCATTGCATAAAAACGATGGGTGTATACTTCTATTACAATATGTTCCATATGTTCCATTACCATGTATGACCAAACAACTTTCTACGTGTCTTGGCGCCATGGCCAAACTACGTACACTTCTAGCGTCATATATAACCATTAGGATTTATATAGTTTTATTTTAAAAATTATATTTATGTATTTTATTTACGGCTTTTTAGTCTGCGTCATAACCACTTCATTCAATATATATTCCCTGCACACACCTGAAAAAAAAGGCTATTCAACAAAGAGCCGGCGTACCATACGTTGCTCATATGAAAGAATTGTTCACCAGGTTACATTTTACCTCCATGCTGAGTCTTTACTCGTGCACCCTGTCTACTAGATACAGCGTTCAAGGTATAATGAACAAAGATTACTTGCCCTAGCTTAGTTAAAAACAGAGCACCCCTGCATGATCCGAGTGAGAATGAACTCCGGCAAGTACCATTTTAAAAAAACAAGTACGGTGAGTAAAGCCTTCGATATATCGTTCATGTTTTCTTAAATATGTTCTCCCAACAAACAATAAAAATAAGAAAACTTATCTGCGCAAGTGATTTGCAACAAAATTTTAAATAATGGCGTCAAATGCTTCATTTCTTGTCACTTTTTTTTACCCGCTTGTGTTACTGGTGTAACACTGACGGATAACTTAAAAATTATAGAGCGAATTTCACGAACTGTTTTTTTTCATATTTCAAAGCTTTATTTGCATTTTTTCTTTTTTTCTTGATGTGTGTACCGATAATTGCAGCTACATTTAATTTATACATGCCGGTTGTCTGCAATTTCTGGGATAATAAATATTATCCTGTATATTTGTGTATTATCTCTCTTTTCTGTAAGCCTTATATAGGAGGCCTGAATTTTTGTCGAGTGGTAATCGCCATTTTTTGTTTGCATCTTCCTTAATTTTATATGAAAATTTACCGAAATAGAGTTTAAACATGAACCTTTTGAAGTGACAGCGTGGGCAGCGCGCAGGGTGGCGGGACAGTTCACATGCCGACTGCCCAAGAGGTATCTGGCATCATTCTCATGACATCAGAATTGTGTTAATTGTTGCTGATAGCTGGCTAGGTCTGCATCGTTAACGAAAAATAAAACACAGTTGATACACCTGATTTTTGAATGGTAGCTTAGAGTGAGAAGGCTATGTTTGAACGCATCGTGAAATGAAAGTTTTAGGTTCTTAAGTTCCTTTTACGGCAATGAAAAATATTCTCTATGGCGGCACGTGGTTGATGATTTCATCTGCGTCCATAATATATGATTACAAAGTGACTGATACAACTATTACCTTATGCTGTCGTAAAGAAACAAGTTTTATGCGATCAATACTTCTCTATACATCCGACTTGATTCCAGTTGGAAACTGCATTTTGCGTGGACGCCACTGCCTCTACTCGTCATTTTGATAAGGTTTGATGCTTCAAAGTAATCTCTGCTTCGATTGCTTTTTACCTATTGCAGGCGCCTTTGCACCACTCATGGCTCCTTGATAATTATGTTTTCAAATATCCTTGCATATTTACGTTCGTAGAATACCCGCGGAATAAATCTGTTTGAACCGTGTTAATAACCACACGTTCGCGTCGCTTTCGGCTATCTTTATTTCTCTCTGCTGTTCAAAATTTGCGCGGTCATCCATCAGATGGCCCATTAGGTGCAGCATTGGATGTTATAGTTCTTAGGAAACGTTCGCCCAGTTTAACAGAACATCGGAGGAAAGAAATCATGCAGCGGGGGATCTGTTTTTCCTTCTGATCTACGCCGGAAGGAAACAGCCTGAACTGCCTTCCTCGCAACTTGGCTATGCTTGGCAGCCTTTCTTGTTCGTCTTTATTTTACTCTTCCTTTCTCTTTCTATCATTTTTATCTGCATTTTGTCTTTGTTTCTTTCTATTTATTTTTTCTGCATTTGGTTTTTTTTCTTTTTTATCTTGCTCCCTTTTTCCTACCTCTCTGTGTCTCTTTCTATTCCACTTTCTGTCTTTCTATCTTTATTTTTGATTTATTTCTCTTTCTCACTCTGTGCTTTTTCAATGACCCATCCGAGTTATTGCATTCCATGCGAGATGTCCAATCGGCACAGCAGAAAAGCATGGGCTGAGTGCAAGCATTCGGGAAGCGAAGCAGAAGTTGGAGAGGATGAAGTTGGCGCCTGACAAGACGAATTTTCTCTTCGGGGATAAGATTCTTTCAGACATGTGATTGGTAAAGGCTACATATCACACTGCGCCGTAGAAAATTACACGAATAAGATACTCGGCAACCTACAACGCGAGACTCCATGTGGAAAAACTTCTTTATATCTCAATTTTGCCTTCGGGAATAAGATTCTTTCAAAGTTGTGGTTGCTTAGAGCTACTGTAAAATTAATATTAGGGAACGAACCTAGTGTTAGGCACATCATAGTTGAAATAAAGAAGAATGAATATATATGGACATCGCAAATAGTGAGTAGGCAGTATAAGCGTTGGTCATGTGGGTAACTGACTGGATTTCAAGAGAAGGCAACCGAGTGAAAGGAGGAACAAGAAATTAAGTGGACATATTTGAATGGTTTGCAAGTATAACGTGGCAGCAGAAAGCACAAGATTAGGCTGATCGGCGCAACATGCGAGAAGTCTTTGCCCGGCAGTGGCTGAATGTAATGATGATGATAATTACCTATTGGAAACGGAAGCTGCTTTCTATATCTCCGCACCCTGTCTAACGGATGCATAAAAAAAGGAAAAATATCCATTTTAGCGCTCCTACAGGACAAGGAAAATTTGGTACATGCTTTGTTTCCTTAAGCATTAGTACTTTGCATTGAAGAATTAGGCTCTTATTCTAACGGCTATGACAAGACGTTAAGTGGTGGACATTATGGGCACTCAGATATTACACCTAATGTTTTCATTTAAGCTTTAACTATGATGCCCTAGAGTGAAACGGTCACCGCTGCCACGTGGTCTTGGAGAGACCTTCAAAAATCTTTTTTTAAATATATGAGAGATATTAGGCAATGCAATGAGCTCGTTTGCTAGTTATGACAGGTTGTTTGGTGTACAAGTTTTCCAGGCATCTCGCAATCTTGAAAAACAGTTGCGTTTCTCACACTTTGAATAGAGTCATACTTAAGCCACGCGATTTAAAAATGTGTCTATATTTGCATGGGTTGAGGGGTTGACGGTTCATGCGCTGTCATTTACATTTTGTCACGTAAAGTCCTTCTAAATAAGGATTGCGGCTGTCTTATGAGCAGTATCTTTATTCTGCCATGTACGTGTAGTGGCCGCACATAAAATAACACATAAAAAAGTTTGCAGCATATCCACGGAGTGAATGATGGAGAGTGGGCGAAGCATTCATCCGTCCATGCGTCCGTCTGTGTGACCGTTCATGCGTCCGTTCATGCGTCCATCCATGCATCTGTCTGTGTGTCCGTTCGTCCATCTATTCAACACTCCAAGTCCCACCGTCTCGCATCTTTTTATCATATATTCCCCATATAGAAGCACCGCCATTCAGTGGACATTCCAAGGACTAAACGAGAGGTGGCACACGCACACTTTCTTACGGCTTGCGCTTAGGGTCTACTTCCCACCTTCAACCACTATGAGTTCATGGAATATACTAGTTCACTGTATTCATGGCACTGCGGCCCAATGCTCGCTAAACCTTTCTAAAACCAAGGAGGTTACGCCCAGCGAGTATAACGTAGCAACCTTTTCCTGTCAGATAGTGCTCAATGTACATGCCAGTGGCTGCTAATGTGAAATGAGAGACAGGAGGATTCAGCTTTTAATTTCTTACGGCTTGCGCTTCGTATCTGCTTCCCCCCTTTAACCACCTCGAATTCATTCATGGTATATACTAGTTCATTGTATTCATGGCCCTGCCGCTCAACGCTCGCTAAACCTTTCTAAAACTAAGGAAGTTACACCCAGCGAGTATAATGTAGCAACCCTTTCTTGTCCGATAGTGCTCAATGTACATGCCAATGGCTGCTAATGGGGATCGCAGCGTGCGCGTTGACTAAAAGCCGAATGCTCCAGTCTCTCATACCCCATTATCAGCTATTGGCATGTACATTGAGCCCTATTTTTTGTTGTTCAACAACGAACAGAAGGAATCTCTACCGGCACCACCTTGGAGGTCAAAATGTTTGCAGGTCAAAGCGTAAGACTGGTTACATACTACGACGGGACGCGGGACGAACGGGTGCCGCTATAAGGAGCTTCGCCCCTAAAATGCATCTAACAAAGGCTTATGTCATGCATTTCTTTTTCATGTTTACACGCTTTTTTAGGCGCTGCTAGAATGCATAAATTAAAGCTTGTCCGCTCTGCCATTACTTTGGAGTACATACTTGCATGCAGCCTTTGCAAGCGTGCGCACGGAATTCGTTGCGTTTTCTGCAAGGAAAGAAGGGATGCGCCAGAAGTCTCTTGATTTGAGTTAGTGTCCTCCCCAAATTAGGTAGCTTGGCTGTTTCTGAACCACTGAGCCACCTTTGACATTCCTTGATTTGTGGCTTGTTTTACCGTCTGGAAACCGTTGAATTCGGCCTATTCACTTACAGTTCAGTCTGACGCAGGAGTTTATTTTGTTCACGCTACGTTTTACACAACCACTTGATGAAGATCTTTATTTGCCTGCATATGTTCCTCGAGTGTTCATACTGCCACGCTGTCTTGGTGGCAGAAGAATAGAGCTTAGAAGTCTTATTCAACTCCGACGTGGCCAGGCTACGCTTTTACTAACGAACTTCAGTAGCGCATACAGGTATTTTGCGAAACGCACCACCATAGATTACTTGGAGGCATGTAATTTAGACCCCTTTCTTTTGGTCACGACAATCTTGACTGAGAACAGCTGCTGCACCGACGTGATTATAGTCGCCCAGGCGCCAGTCGCCAGTTAGGACAACCCAAGGGGGTAAAGCTCCCCAGTCTCCTGTCACACTTTAGGGACTACTCCCATACGTCGACGTGGGTGCTCATGGAAATTGTTATGTCGAAGCCTACCGTTGCTTCGGACCCTGCCGAGTTGTTCATCGCCATGGTGAAATTAACCACGATTTTGTGCCAGCAGAAACATTGCATTTTTTCTCGTAGACTAAGCTCCTCGGATGTGGTTCATGTCTCCAGGATGAATCCGCTTCATTCGCGTTGACTGCAAGTCACGAACATGGTGATGAGGAACTTACCTTCAGGACTATTGTGCACTTTTTCTCGTTTCTTTTTATATCACCCTTGTGCTTCTCAACGTACACAGACATTTTTAGATACCTTCCAGTATTTTAGGGGCATTCATATGATGCTTATTTATTCTTTGGGGAAAGGGGGCAATGCCAAGCCGTGTTGGCGGCAAAAGAATAGAGCGTAGATGAGAGTGGCAGCTGTAGAAGAGTAAAAAATTGTTCGCATCGAGTCCCTCTTTCCTGTTGCAGCAATATGTAGCACGCTCGTACTTCGAAACTCTATTTGACCTGTTTGCTGCTGCTTAACTGTTATGCGAGATCATAGTTAGGGGCCAGAACTCACATTCTGTCCCCATGTATCTTAAAAAAAATGCTATTTTTTAATTCGGTAATATTTATGGACGATTCTTTTAACAGCCGGATATAATGCGGCTGGGCAGCACAATGTTTGAAAAATAATAACAGAATAGAGATCCTTTGAACTGTTCTTTCACAACTAGTCTGTCCGATTGCCTGAGCATTGGGTCATACTAATAGAACATCTGAAGTAAAGGTAATTATTATTGTTGTTGGCAACGAAGAATATTTTAATTGGAAGCGGGTGCACAAGCATATCCCCCTCTTTTTTTTGCTCTACCAGCACTGTGTCCACTCAGTTGAAAACAATTCATCTCGATCAAAGAATTCATCTCGAAGATATATCTTATACTGGCGACAAATTCGGGTAGTAGTCCACAGGGGGTCATGACACTACTTCAGCCAAAGGGCTCGACCAATTTCTTCGCGGCGGCCACGCTGGACGAGAGGGAGGGTTGATGGCGAAGTTTTTTCACATCACCAGTAGTTAGAAAATAGCTCGGTGGAGAGCGACGTTCAAAACGAGATTGTGCAAATCTCCACTTCAGACCAGGAAATACGTAGAAATAATAAGAGCAAGGCTGTATCGGTGTCAGTCATCATTGTCAATGTGTCAACTCCACCTCATCGATGGCATCTCTGCCGGGTTGGAAAAAAGCCTAGGCTGATGTGCAAGAGCAAACCTTTTTAGAAAATTGCCGCTGTCGTCTTAGTTCCGCTAAGTGTATGAATGTGCTTTTTTTGCACATGGTACATTCTCCAAGGCGTTCTTTCCCGCTTCATTATGCGTGCGCCTGGGACGTAATGGGTAGACCATCGGTAGGGTGCACTACTATTGGCTGAATGCAGAAGCTGCACGTTTCGTTTATATTGATACATAACAGCCGTCACAAAGCGGCTACATGAAAGAAGAGGACAAAGTCAGTTTTGGTTGATGCTGGACTGGCGCCATCTTCTTCGCCGAGTTCTTTGCATTGTGAATATGTTATTAAAATAGGTGCTCGTAACAATAATAATAATAATAATATATATATATATATATATATTTATATATATATATATATAATTAGCGAAAGCTGTTATGAGATCACAACTCGGCTCACACGCAGTTGTCTGCCGCCACTGCCGATGTGCGTAACCACATCGCGTGAAATAAAAAAAACATACAACCAATGACACAGTGGGGCTTGAACTCCGGTGCCAGCCCAGTATTCTACCACTGAGCAACGCCGGTGCTTGTGACTTGTTGTCAAAATTGCCTTAGGCAGGCTTGATTTTGGGAAAGCAATCGCGTTAATACGACTTATAAAGCGTTTTAAAACAGCGAAAGAACAACCAGTCGTCACACAATGCAAATAGCGTGACGAGTGGGACGTTCAATGCTCCAAACCATTACAGAAGCTTGTTTTTGTTCCCCTAGATACTGTGGCGCATACCCGCTTCAGCCATAAATCTTCATCGTCGTCAGTGACTGCATGAACAATTGGCACGGAATTCCTTGCAAGTGTTTAGTGGATACCACGCTTCCCAGAAGAATGACGAAAAATAGCATAGCGAATGTCAGCCTCCTGCCCAAAAAATTTTATTATTGCCCTAGTGGGCGTCAAGCAAGCGTCTTTGCAGTAGTGTTTGAAAGAGTGTTTCAAAAATGCTTTGAAAGGCAAAAGATTGATGCGACCAGCTCAGAAAGGAAGCCTTCAGAAGTCTGCTGCTCGAGAACGCAAGCGGCACTATCATGGCTTCACCATCAGCAAGATTTAGGGTGCATGAAACCACACATACAAGTTAATGCTACGAATGTGCTCACTTGATTAAGACACGGATGTGACTCACCGTCTGTGATGTTGAGCACAAAGCTGCTGCTTTGTCGACGGCATGATTGACATTCCTCTCTCCCTCTAACTTTTATTCCCCTTCACCTCTCCCAAGTGCAAGGTAGCCTACCAGGCTCAGCTATGGTTAACCTCTCTGCCTTTCTTTCATCCTTATTCTCTCACTATCTCTCTGAAAGGCCGCTCTTCTAGCTTTCGCTGTGACTGTGCTGCGCCTTCCGCGCAAGCCTGGCGTTTTTATATATAACCACCAACGTCTTGGTACTCCCGCTATCACTTCCTTAACTTGGTGTAAACTGAAAGCAGTATGGGAGCGTAAGATGATTTGACGAAGATGACTTGCTGGTCATAACATGATTAATGTCACAATCGCGTCGCTGATTGATTGATTGATATGTGGGGTTTAACGTCCCAAACCCACCATATGATCATGAGAGACGCCGTAGTGGAGGGCTCCGGAAATTTCGACCGCCTGGGGTTGTTTAACGTGCACCCAAATCTGAGCACACGGACCTACAACATTTCCGCCTTCATACAATCGTGTCGCGTACATCGTCAAACGCTTTCCATCAGACACTAGCACATACCAACAGGTGGTTATGTGCCACAGGTTATTGACACTTTATATCTACCTAGGAACGGCAAGAGCTCGGGTATGTGTAATGTTAACGCGTGAGCGTAAAGAAAAAGCGTAAATCGTCAGTCTTGACCCGATGAATGCAAATAATACATCTCAGCGTCAAGCAGAAATCGAACGCCAGCTTTCTGCGTGGCAATCAACTATTGTGCCACAGAGCCACTCAATGATTCGGTACTACTTTTTATATGGATTAGAATGTTCGTGATGCGTCTCTTGTGATTGCAGTACGGGCTATTGAATTTCAAAAGCAGTACGTATGTACTCCTAAGATACAGCCATCGCGTCAGGTTGATATCAATTGTAGTTAGGTGCCATCCGCTGACGTTGAGCTATGCAGCAATGTCCAGGGCTACCATCCTTGCGAGAAACAGTGCTTCATATCCGCTTGCTGATTCTGGTGTTGCTAATATTCCCATTGCTGTGCAATATGCCACTGTAAACAACTGCAACTGTTAACTGTAACATTTATGTTGCTGTGAAATATTCATGCAACTGTAATCAACTGATTATATGAAGCATATGCACTGCTTAACGTACATCATTGTGTGAATTTTACCTATCATTACAACCACTCCATAAAAAAGTACAACTACAATCACCTTACATCAGCATGCTTTGCGTAAATTCGTTTCCCAAGTTTTGTGGAATCTGCCGAATTTCGTTGTGGATAAATGTGAGCCCTAATTGTTATAGTGAAATGTCCATGAATACGATGAAGACTCAGAGAATTTGAATGAATGCTTTTCTCTGACTCCGTTCACTTATCAGTCACACTTGCTCTTGCGCAATTGTGTTCCTAGTAGTTCATGGATACCTTTATTTTGCGTACATTTTCTTGCGCTATACCACCCACCCTGAGTTCTGATATCAAGAGATGAATTTTGTCTCATGCGGTTGGGCGTCGTCAATTTCGTCGGCCTATTTATTTATTCTCGATTTCTAACGGCTTTGTGGGGTGCTAATACAAGTACGAAGTAGCAATGTAGCACTTCCGGCGCCACTGCCAATCCTTCCGACGTTCAACATTTTTTTTTTGTTCGGGAATGCTCTCAGTCACTTTTCTCTCTGCCGTGCTTGTGAGTAAATTGGACCATGATCGAAACACGCTTTCATACACAAGGCATGCACTATGAGGCAAAAGTGCCTGCTGTACGACGTGTACCACCACGTTTACTCGTCAAACTCCGTGCATTGAGCTTACGAAAGAGTGGACAGCTTGTTACGGGCCAGAGGTTTGGCTTGCGCGAGAATCCGGTATTGTGCGAGCCTTCCACCCCTCTCGCTTTCTGATCGCCGCGTTTGGCATTATAGGTTGTAGGCCTCAGTATATCCGAAAACATTGTTGCCGTTGCTACGGCAACAGCAACGCTCGGATGTCAACACGACTAGCTGCGCGTTACAACTTCCGAGTGCCGCATCAGCCGAGCAGAAAAGCGACCCGGGCTACGCGAGAATGATTATAGAAACTCCATCGCGTGCCATAACTCGCACGTGCGCTTTCCCCATAATTCATCTTGCTTGTTTATCACTGCTGTACTTCAACGCTATCATGCGTAAGGGTTGGCGTTGGTGGTTGCCGTGCACCAAATTGGCCACTTTCCGACTTAGATTGGCGACGAAAATGTTTCAGTTGGCTGCATGGCTATACTTTCTGGCTACGTGTAAACATTCGTATGCGTGTCCCCCAGCCACCAGCAGGCTGGTGCGCATCGAAGCATCCTTGGTCACCGCTCGGCCCACCGGAAAATGCAGAGTAGTGAAATTGCATGCATGGTTACAAACCTGATTTGAACACGCTGCTCACGCTACCTGGAATCTATGCTGATGCCACACACAAGCTTCTAAGAGTATTTCTAATGCACAATGCGCGTTTGCTGCAAACTTGACAATAGCGAAGATCCTACAATAAAAAGAAGCTGATAACCGAGGGGGCGCGAAATACGCAATACAGTAAGAGAGACACGGGACTACCTTCTGGCAACTGAATTGTGCATTCACGAGAAACATTTTTGGCTCAGTTACACCGAATAAAATGCGTTATACAGTGACGCACAGGTACGACGGTTGAGTGAAGTCAGGCCTTTTTTATCGGGTTGGAGGGGCCATGTTGCATTAATCTGCAGGAAGGAGAGATAGCTTTGCTTGAACGACAAAAGATGTTATCGTGCAGAGCGTTTGTATGTTTGGTATTTTTTATTTCAACTCATTTGGTTTTGTCTGGCATGACTGCATTACATGATTGATTGATTTGATTGATTTGTGGGGTTTAAAGTACCAAAACCACCATGTGATTATGAGAGACGCCGTAGTGGAGGGCTCCGGAAATTTCGACCACCTGGGGTTTTTTAACGTGCACCCAAATCTGAGTACACGAACCTACAACATTTCCGCCTCCATCGGAAATGCAGCCGCCACAGCCGGGAATTGATCCCGCGACCTGCGGGTCAGCAGCTGAGTACCTTAACCACTAGACCACCTTGGCGGGGCATGACTGCATTACAAATATGTTTACTTATAAATGAAAAAATCTCTACCTAGGAGCGCGTCTTCAAGTGTCCATAGTTTCCTATGTGCTGTGTCTTATCAAAAACCAACACGAATCTATTTAACTTTTTATTTCAGTGAAATGAAGCGCGTGTTTTCATCCTCAACCAGATTTCACTAACTGAAGCTAGACTTATATCATGTCAACTCGACTCATCAAATTTGGTCTGACGCTTCAGGAAATGTTCTTATTTAACTCTGTCTGACAACAACTTTAGCTTTCCTGCATAAACTATACCCATGCAGAATGACTTTATTTTAGCTTGTATATTTAGTTGCAACTAATTTTTTCCTTGGAGATGAATCAATCTGGAAAAATTGTACTTTTTTGTCTATCATGTTGGCTATTCCTTACTGTAATATTTACTTTTGAACACTCATTTTGTCACAATATGACTACAAATTTGGCGATGATAACAAAACGGCCTGTTTGCTTATTTTTAGCTTGTGTTCTGGCTTTTTATAGGCCCTCCAATTGAAAATTTTGCATGTGATACTCCTCCCAAGTTTACTTTGTTTCTGTCTTCCAAGCAATCACTGAGCAATAATTCCCGAGTGTTGTAACACTGACCCTTCAATTCTCGTCTTCCCTCGCATGTTTACTTTTTTTAACACGGAAGTGTTTTATGCCGAGGTGCACCAAGACTCTAGTGACGTATTTCTGTCACAGATGTGACGTTGAAACAATGCAACGATCAGCAGATAAAAGTTCTTTCAAAGGGAAGTCGAACCCAGGACTTCTTGGGTCACGATCACAGATGCCGGGCACGCTATCCACTGCGCCACGTTCACATTCTTCGTAGGTTTTATAAATGCCCCTCACAGTACTCTTGCTGAAACGTAGTAATGCTTCATGACCATGACATCCATGATTAATTCTTTCAATCCGTGCTTTTACGCATCCTACTCCTCAACGCTTTTTATATACTAAGAGTGCGATTTTGTAAACGCCTAACGCACCGCCACATGGCAAGCTTACCGAAAGCGTCGGCGTGGCTCATAGCTTCCATACATACCGAAAATGGCTCTGTGATGTGCCTTCTTCACCTGGATGTAACTCCGCGTATCCCGCTTACGCATGCTCAGCGAAAAATCGTGGCCAGGGCCAAGGGGGAAGACACAAGGCGCGTTGCGTTTCCCTCTAATCGAGCAGTGGCGCTCAATAACTCTAAGCTGCCGTTAGTAGGTGGCCTTAGCTCAAATTGGCGTACAACCACTCACGCGGTCCTTGTTGTCACCCTTCCCCCCTTTTTTTTGTTTGGTGGTTCCACTCTCAGCGTTAACTACTACGGCTACCACATGCTTCTATGACCCCAAAGGCATGTATATTCATTATTCAATCTCTAATCACAGACGTTAGTCGTCGGGATGAAGAGGCATCACTAAGCGTCGACGCAGATGCAATTACATCAAACAGTGTTTCTGTTGCCTAACTCCAAAATATATTGTATAGGCTTTCTTATGAAATCTGCAGTAATCAAACAACTAAATATGTAAGTAGACGTTTTCCTTTTTTGGTATAGAGATGTTTATGACGGATGGATCAACCTCGTTTTTGGGTAATGTTCTACTGAATTCTTTTTATCTAATATTCACAATTTATTCCGTTGCTTATCTTCCCACTGCCACGCATATTAAGTCTGTACATTCCCCATTCTTCCTTCGAAAGCCGTGAAAAAGTGGGAAGTTGGACGAAATTCCTGGAATAAGCGTTCTTGAAGAAGTCATGATCGGCACAGCAAATCATCGCGTACGTCCACCAACCATACACTTACGTTTGCGACTTCATGTCGATGCTCTCGAAGCAATCGCACTCTTTCTCCACGTGTTTGGCTTATTTTTGTGTCAGTTTAGATAAGAAAAATCACCGGCACTTTTAGCCTCTGAGACCTTCAGAGTTACACAATTGATATATTTCATAAACAATTGGCACTCGTAAGCGCTTTTCTTGCGTGAACAGCACAGTCGGTGGTTCAACACACACCTCGGAAAACAGCAACATCGAAAACGAAAAACGAGACTAGGTATATGGAAACAGAAACATTAACTAAACAAAAGACGAGAAATTGTTTGTGATGTATTGTCCGATGCAGTTGTTGTCGATGTAGACGGTGAATAAAGGTGGGGTCTGTCGGTTGATATGCACATCGCGACATCTGTAAGCACAGTGATGTCTCCACGCAAGCACACTTGGGTATGATTGTTTGGCCGTGTAACCAAAAAGTTCACATCGCCTGTGGATATCCTTGTCTGCACAGCGCAATTGTCCCGCAGGGTATCAGATCCTCAAATGACGAGAACGTCAATTGTCCAGTCTTTTTTTTTTCTACGCACAAACTCGCCGCTTGTTTTCTTTCACAGCATGGTCTGCTGATGGTTGGGCGACACAGACGGACTTCTGCCGTCAGAGGAACGTCTTGGAAGAAACTGCAAAGGAAACGACTAAGCTGTGAGTGCGCCTTTCGTTACGTGTTAGGAGAATATATCAAGAGTTTTAGCCAAACCTGACAAACGAAGCGGAGAATGCTTCGAAAGGTATCTTTCGGAGCAGAGCAGTTCTGCAGCTGTTTAGCGCACTTTAAAAATACTGTGTACCGGTGGCAAACAGGGACAAAAATCTGCATTTTAAATTGTTTATAGCGCGGCTCATGTTTTGTAATAATTCACGTTATTATATGCGCGCTTGCCTTTTTTCCTCGGCGCCTTGAACAATCTTTCTCCTGCTGTTTATCTGCTTTGCTTCTCAACCCTTTTTCTTGTAATATTTCTTCCTGAAGTTACGTGTAATGGTTATTCACCACTTTTCAAACCCTCTTATGAGTGCGATAAAATTGCTTTAGATGGACCCACCCTCCACCAAAAAAAAATTGTTTTTTAAAGCATGCCTCTGCCACGCTTCCACCACCAGTTTTCTAGACTGCGAGGCATGCCTGCCTTATAATGGTTCTTCATCACTGCGGTTGCTTTTCAAGATACGGTCATATACGGCAGTTACAGTATTTTACGTATATATTCATCAAAATAACGGCTGTCACAATACCATTCAAAACAGTTTCGTGTGGCAGATAGCTCACTTAGCATAGTTATCATTCGAGTACACCTCAGCTACTCTAACCATACAACGAGCCATCAATTCAAGATGCCAAATATTGCATGATCAATCTCTTATACCTAAAACTCTAAGTGTTATGTCTGTAAAATAAGCAGTTCAGACGAGGTGATGTATTTTAGGTGACGTGCTGAATATCACAGACTAAGAATACATGCAGGTCAAGAACACATTTTTGAAATCGTGCTAGTTCGAGCAGTTTAGCAGCATGCAGATTGTGTACCTATGACTACGGGCACCGGAACAGGAGTGAGTGTATTGCACGATGCGAAGCAAATGTCACCGTGAACTTTCATGCTTTATTGTGCTCCTTTGAACAGAACAAGTATACATAGATACTACGGGAATCAGACAAAAAGTGAAGCAACACAAGGATCTTGCAGTGGGCGAACATATGCATTTCTACAGCTATGAACAGCAAT
Source organism: Rhipicephalus microplus (assembly GCF_043290135.1). Classification (NCBI taxonomy): domain Eukaryota; kingdom Metazoa; phylum Arthropoda; class Arachnida; order Ixodida; family Ixodidae; genus Rhipicephalus; species Rhipicephalus microplus. Next base: position 163,799,921 of record NC_134700.1, on the reverse strand, counting down.
GGTTCATTGATACAAACGTTATACAGACATATGATATACTACGAATATAGGGCCAGCATTGCTGCAAGAATCTAAGAGCTTGAAAGAACAAATGCGATGTCATTTCCTCAGTCAGTGAAACATGGAGGCCAGTCTCCGTGAACATACATTGGTTATGCGTTTGACACACCAGATGAGATGAAATTCTGCGGTCGCACGAATCGTGTGCTTCAGGCGCAGAACAAAAATCTGTACAAGTGAAGAATCTATGTAACATAAGTTTGGAGCATACAGGTGTTATAACACATGACACCTTTTTTGGCAATGCGATAAGAGTATGCGGTACAGGTTTTACGAAAATATGTTGTGTAGGATATAGAGAACACCGTGCATGAGCGCACGTGGTTATATATTCTCTCGCAACAAGGAATACTTTAGCAACACAAAATGTAGCTCGGAGTATGGCGTATGCTTTCGATAGCCAACACAGTGAAGCAAGGCACATACGCTTCAATAATAGTGTACGCGTACTTCACTAGAGCAGGGAGATGCTTGGGCTTGGGATATGGGGAGGATAACAGGAATGAAGGCGCTGGAAGAAGAAAGATGACAATTACACGTTCTTGCTAACCATGCAAGCACTGATCTTCATTGTAACGTACTTCAAGTCGCCGCATGGCAGACCTGTGAAAAAGGGTGGGCCACCAGCAATGTCTTCGTTACGCAAACCACTACAATTGAATATGTCCAACTCTGACCGTCAACCTAGTGATGATGTCTTGGTGCGAGATGTGCGGATGATGGTGACGCAATAAATACAAAACACACATGATAGGAGTGCATCTCAGGAACACAGCAGCACGAATCTAGATTGCGCTGTGAAAGTGCGATTCCATGTATGATGATGCCACCCTCCCTTTGCCCCACAAAACAAAGACGAAACAAACATTCTCAAAACTTCAACTGTATGTAAAAACATTGCAGTATATTAAGACGCTGAAACAAATCTAGCGTGACGTAGGAAGTATTTTACAAACGCGCTATCTTTATAAGCAGGTCAGAGTTTACGGCATCGAAGGGTTCTCGAGATGTACTATGTACGTCAAATGCTAGCGACGTTGTGGAATGAAACTAAGATCTTACTGCATCACGCAATGAAAACGCGCGATGTAAATCTAAGACACAGAATTACAAGCTGTTGCAGGCGCCAGAGGAAGAAAAACATTGCGCGCAACAACATACCCTGTGTGCCGGATCTTCCGCGTATCACTCGGCTCACTGCTAAAACAAAGGGGCAACCGCTCATTGCAACAGCATTTACGTCAATGTATGTACATGACTCAACACATCTATAAAGTGTACTACGCCAAACGAGGCAGTAACGTAATACAACCACGGGGATTCCACTAGTACTCTCGCAAGCCACACCTCATCTTAACTTCGATCAAGGTGCGTATGCATGCATTTGATGGAAAAGTTTCATGCACGCTGGCTCACTGTACACAGGCGGCGGCTATCGGGAAGCACGCGGAACGCAAGAGTGTGAACGCTAGCACGCAGCACACGCATGGTGCTCAAATTACGGTCACGCATTTATACTTTTGCGGGGGCTTCCTAAAGCGACTTACGCTGATGCTGGTATTCGCGTAAGACATCCGTCGGCCATCGTTTCTGAAACATGGAGTCTGCGAGAGTGTCTTCCGAAGGACGCCTAGAACCTAGGAAAGGAGGGAAAGGGAAAAGAAAAGAGATAAATTATTAGTAGGAGAACATGTGCTTCAGTTTATGAAGAAAGACTGATCACAAGTGAAACCGAAAATTTAGAAACCGTTTCCTTCTGATGGTTCAACTAAGAACCATTCGTTACTGTCATATGGGGCCCTTTATCTGAACAATAAAATCATTCAAAAAATTAAACAATTCATTATCAATTTCATTATAGATGTCTTACCTTTGAGCTTTATTTATCTAACGTGAAAATTCACGATCTAAGGCGCGTAATATGAATCTGTCGCAAAGGCTAGGCAATCAGCATACGTTCCTTGGTCGTGTAATACTAAAACGTTGGCCCCAAAATAACAAGCACATTTTCCATTACTAGATCATTGTAATACGTATAACTTTTTAATTTGTGAGAATCTAGGTTGCCTAAAGTTCATGTTGGATAGTGACCCTTGGTGAGAACCACCTAATACAGACAGAGGGCAAGCCAGTGCGAAGAACTACAAGCGCGGGAAATTTGTGTCTTTAGTATATTACACGACTAAGTGCGGCTTTCATGCAGTCCACAAATGTTGCATTCAATTTTAAGAATGACATTTCGGCTCACCTCTCCGTTGAAGAAGCAGAACAGGAGAGCAACACAAAGACCCTGAAAAGTAATGAAGAAGATGTGATTCAGAATTTTGACTGGTGGACACAACGAAATGAAAGCAAGATGATTTTCACATATGAATTACGCACTTTCCTTTCCAAGTGCTCCCATAACTATTCCACATACTTAGTTAGAATTGGGGTTTCAACAGACAAAAAATCTGATATGGTCATCATATTCAATAGCAAAACACATTGTTAAATGGTTTATTGGCTACAATATAAAAGCTCTGGCCACTTTGGTGTTATATTGAACGGCCACCAAAGTCAAGCTAAATATCACTGCTGGTAGCTGGCGCATGATCATAGCAAATGTCACTGCGATGAAACATTACCGGCACAATACGGTACTTGTTGGGCGTGTAAAATGCACAGCGCTCACTTGAACTTGCTTGTTTAAAGGGTCGCGAAAGACCTATGCTTCAAATTGGCAAGAGTTCTCACCTGTAATGACGTGACCAATGCTGAGATGATCTCGTAAGCGAGGAAGATGGAGCCCTTGTCTGGTCTGAACGGAGTAACCACGTAGTGCAAGCCCAAAAGAGGAAGCAATATCACTGTAGCCCGCACGGCTTTCCTGGAATGTAATGCATAGTCTGAAGTAAGATTGCAGAAAGATTCGGTGACAGAATCACGACAGAAAAAGTTATGCCGTTCCTCAAAGGCAGTTTTTTAGCAAAAATGGTCTGTGCGACGTGAGTTTCTGTCAAACTTCTAAACTTAAGCTTTCAAATAAAATTTATTTTATTTGAGTTAACGTCCAGTTCCCAGACAACTGGACAATTGTGGGTCTTCATGAGAGTGAAAAAATTAACGAACGTTTTTGGTAGCTTATGATCGTGCTTTAGCAGGTTTCGACGGAGTTTAAACATACTTTTAATCTCTTAAATGACAGGAATTTCTTATTCCACCTTTCGTCATGTGCTGTTGAAGCATTATATGCACTCATAGTATATATGCTGGTCTATTAAAGTGACAACGTAAAAATTATTCCATGTATGACACGACCGTTAGGAGAAATTCATAGCACGAAAATCATCAATAGTGACGTTTCAATCTTACCTTGTGCTCTCGTTGTCAGGGGAATTGACAGCCCGAAGCTTCGTCACCAGTACCCTTACGATGTTGACGAGAAATGCGAAGCTAAGCTGCAAAAAACGAGAAAGATATGACATGAAAACGTTCTGTAGCAGGCTACAGTTGAAACAATAATAAATTAGATTGCTCTCGTTAGCTTCTTTTATTATTAGTTGACCGTTTTCTGTTAAGAGGGGGTATATTCCTCGTTTATTGTAATATCAGCTGAATATGCTTTGAAAGATTTACGTATGGCGACTGACAGGACATAATCCCGAAGCGTGTACTTGTGACTTTTCATTATTGCGTTCCACCGTGCTTCTGTCGCTGTTTACGAAAAGTAGAAGTCCATTAATTGTGAACAGGCAATTAAGGTACACACATGCTTCTACTTAGCGACACTTCCAACAGATTATTTTCTTATCCCATCACTCCTTTATAGAATCACATGAGCCCATCTGCTGCGCAAAAGTACCGAGCAAATTTTTTTTTTCTCAGCGCAATAGAAGGCATGTTAATACACTTGTCACTCATCTGTTCAATGTCCCCTGCTTCTACAATGTTGTGTGCAAGAGGATTTTCATTCCTTCCCATAGTTCTGAAAATTACAAGGACGCGATTGACTCGGTGTACAATTTGTGGGCATTTTAAATTCAGTGGAGCGAGTTCAGTTAGGCCAAAATATGACGATTCATGACCTCGTGGCTCTGTTTATCACGTCGACGCGACGAGCCCTCCAGCACATTCCCAGCGTAAAAAAAAACTAAGTGGTTGAAATGTAAAGTAACAGGACACCTAAGCAATGTTGACAAGTCTGAACATGCGTACAAACGTGTTGAAATGATTGAAGAGCGAAGCAAAGAATGCGTACCGACCGTTCCGGAGCGTCAGGCGGGCGGTCACGTTAAACCTAATTCAAGGGCCAACGTTATTAGAGTTTATGCACAGCCTGCCAGAATTGCGTCAAAAAGCTGATTTCTGAAGACAGGATTCGTTGCGATGAAACTCATTCCGTCTTTCTCACTTGTGTCAAGAATTGTGAAACCCTTAGAGTTTCCTAATATACACTAGAGGGAGCTCTGGCGCTTGTGTCTATGGGAGCTGCAACGCACGGTGCTTCAGCGAGCATGGGAATGATGGGTGGTACACACATTTGTCTAATCTTTGTACTTCTGGCCTGTTTTTGGCTCTGTATGTGTTCATGTGACTTGGAGCTGTTTTCTCGTGAAACGAAAATCAGCAAATGTTCAGCGGTTGCGCTTCACCACTTTATTCTTTCAGACTTAACTTTCCAAATCAGGTCACGAAGTTCAAAAGGGTTTAATCTTTCTTTCAAAACAAAACTGAAACACAGCAATAAACGAAGCCGCAAGTACGAAGACTAGGCAAATGTGCGTACTACCCATCAATCCCACGGTCGCTGAACAATCGCAGCGACAGAGTCCCCTCTTGTTAATTTTAGGAAACTCTATGGTGAAACCTGCTTGCCATCAAAATGGCGTTGCGGCTGAAAGACCGGAAACAGGCGGCGCGCTGCTCGCCAGCTCCAGCCAATTAGTGGAGTCCTAATCGGCCATGTCCACGTTCATCGTGAGAATAGCTCATCGGGTGGTTTCTCTGCAATGCACTGTAAGACGTGTGCATGCCTTTCTTTTTTTTTGACACGTGCAGAATTGTGAAAAGAACTAGAAATCAGCATGCGCGCGAAATTACAGGAAATGAGAGATTTAAAACATCGGTGACACGTAGTGGCAAGTGTATTACCATGCCATCTATCGTTCCTAAAAAATTTTTCTTCATGCTTATAATGATGTCTAGTGATGTTCTTGTTACTTTTGGGCAGTAGATGTGCTAATGTTGGGCTATATAAGGAGGGCTTAGATCACTAAATAAACTGCTGAAAGTTGACCTGCCAGTGTACATGTAAGAGCCTTCATTCTGTGTTCGTCCTCAGTGCGCTCTTACAGTTCGCAAACATGCATCCATGGACTACCAACGTGCCCAGATTACCACCTTGGTGCTCTCGCAATTTTATCACAATTCTCCTTACGTCCAGCGCTCCAATGCTACCCGACGTACAGCTATAGGGTATACACCCAAGACACTCAACTAGTTACCGTCTGTCTATGGCAAAACACATAAATTATTACTAAACTCAATTGAGCCTAATTACATGAAATACATGTACATACAACAAGCTGTGCGCGTTTAGTGCAGGAATCAAACACTCGTATAAAAAAGGTATTTCTTCAGAGACTTGTGGTTGTTTTTTTTATCCCTAAGTTCCTTTCTTTCCGTGGATAGTCATAATGTATTATAGAGAAAATAAAGTTAGGAAGACTAATAACGTGTACAAAATAGTATAAATATATAAGTGATCACAAGAACACACCATAGATAAGTACACCTACCAGTATCGAGAAACAGACAGGAACGCTTAGAATATAAGTGTACCACACGTCGTGCTCGACCCAGCACCTGTAAAAATAATGGAATAAAATTATTCAGTGCTCAGAATGGCTCAGCCACAGCTGGTTGTGACGAAATTCTTAAGGTAACAAAAAAGCAGCTCACCACGTTTTTCTGAGGTTCTGCCTCAAAATGTTATCTTGTGGAACTCTTATTTACAATATCATGGCCTTCGTTTGATTAATGTTCTGCTTGTTGAGAACCAACCGTAAATTGTATTCTGAGCCGTCGGTTGTTACACAATACGCAACAGATCATGAACGTGTACAGGTGAGCTTAATTTTCTCTTTTTTATTGAACTTATTACAGTATAGTTTTTCATCACCAACGCTTTTGACGAGCTAGCACAAAACAGTTTCCCTCTTGAGGCGCAAACTCTATGTTTCTCATGACATAGTAAGACGGTAAGTTGGGCCAGTTGGTTAGGATCCATCGTGAACACACTTACAGAGCAATACCATGACATGCCGAATATTTGTTTATGAGCGAACATCTGTCTGTTATATGTGCAGCTAAAGGATTAGCATACAAGACTAAGCAACATGACCTGAGAATACTTACATTCTTGACGCCTCTGGATCTAGGCCACGCATTACAGCGTAGCCTATCGTTGGAAGCAGCGGAAAACCTGGACAGAAAAAATACACAGTGGCACGTTTTGACGATGATTACTCTAGAGACACACAACATTTTTCATATATCTAATAGTAAATACACCAGCGACACAGAAGGATAATTTTAACACCACTGCTGTTCATCGAAAGAACTTAGTGTTAACAGAGACTACCACAGGGGGATCAGAAAGAGATAGATGAAGACATAGTCCGGTTCTAAATTCTACACAGGGGAGTAATTGTTCTTGCATCAGAGCACGCAGTAGCAGGGGATACAATGGCCAAACATACACTGGGACACATGGTTTCGAGATTTTTCGATGTTGCTTCTGTACTGACGTAGGTTTATTTTCAAATGCGGCTCAAATGCGGCTTCTGCGAAAACACCTATAAACCTAACATGTATGGGCCCCAGCCTTCCAAAAGAAACTTAGAGATGCAACATGCAGTGAGCGTAGCACTTACCCCATCCAATGAGCAGAAACCACTTGAGAATTTTATCTTCGGCAATGAAAGCCATCACGAGTAGCGTGTGCAAGTAGAGACCCTCGCAGAACATCCAGAGGTAATTGCACAAGAGGAAGTACTGGGTCACGACGTGCAGGGCCTGGCACCAGCTCTGATGTAGAAGAGGAACAACGACAAAGTAAATCATAATAAACACCTTTTATCGATGTTTTCTTTTGATAGACTTATAGAAATGCGATCAACGCTATTGTTGACCTACCGGGCTTTCTTCTATCACATGAGGCTGTGCAATGACGTGTATGTACCACAGTATCCAACATAGATTATTGATGATGAACGAAGTGAACAAATTCTTGTGAATAGTGATCCTCCTACAGCGAAGAGACCTGAAAAAAAATAATGGTAAGGCTTGAAAAGAAGGAAGAGGAAGGACAGGGAGGATCTCAGACCAGCTGGCTACCCTGGTGCTGGGGAAGGGGGTAAGATGGTTAAACAATGACAGAAAATTGTATTGCGTGAAATTCTAATGCTGGTGGTACTATTTACAGAAGTAGACATACAACCCCTAGCAGTTATTTTGACCCGCCTTAGCGACAGACCACTATAGCGAAAAAGTCTGAGCTAGGAATACCGATGTTAACTGTAGTCACAATGAATATCAATCAAGTCCTTACTGCGCTTTCTGGGTAGCATTGGATTATTGTTTAGTCTATAGTACTCTCTCTGCACTTGTAGTTTTTTTTGCGCTGCTGCTTTTTTTTCACCCTGTTTTCCGTTCCCCTTTATTTAGTATAGGACCCCCAACTATACTTTATACTATACTTTTTACTGACCTCTTCACCTTTCTCTCATGTTTTTACCTGTTTTCCACTCTCAAACTGAACATAAACGTTACAAGACAGTGTTTAGCTGCACGGCAAACTCATATAAAAATTAGCTTTACGCGTGTTCAGTACCTGAACAAGAACGTCTGTCATCCTTGCAGTGTTTTTTTGTTTGCATTGAATTCATGCTCTAAAGTAAACGATGACCTATTGCTGGAAACTTTAGATTCGTGATTCTTATTTGCGAGTTGCTTTACACGCAGCGGCCGCAAAACCTAGACATCTGTTTTCAGGTAGCATCCGGTGAGCGCACATGACGTGTTGCCAAGCAGCAAGAACATCAAAGCCCACAACATATCACCACGAAAAAACGGGACCTTACGATTTCACCCTACTTTGACTGCGATAACATAATTCGGCTACCGGTGAAGTTCCCTGTAGCACCAGCATGATCTACATGGCATTTCGATCCCACAAGGCAGTTCATCATTCTCTGCTAGGCACTCTTTCCTGGATAAAACGGTCATGTGTTCTAATGTCTTGGTACGTGTAGACCAGAAACATGGAAGTTCCGGCCTCCGCACCTCGCACAAACGCACTAGCTTCATTCTCCTATTCCCTTGATTTTCTACACTACATTCAAAGAAGACGGGGCCTCTTTTTAGGCCACAGCATCAGGAAAGAAGAAGAACGGTCCGTAGTAGCATACGCTTTCTGGGTTAATAGCATAGGAAGAGATGCCTGGTATCACTAGGACACAATCGTTATTACTTCATATATTGGCCACTGGCAACCCTATATACTAAAAATTTTGGTCTCACAGTCCCGAAATTTCATGTTTCCGTGAGATTTAAATGAAAATATATGACAAATAAATGGTCTCTAAATAATTTCCGCGAGAAAACATGTGAAAACATTGAAATAACATATATGGCTTAATATGGTAGGGGAGGGGAGGTGGGTATGTGTGTTTTTGAAATTGAGGAACAAATTTTTTAGAGGCCTAAATTTCTATGGGCCATTCTCAATCGATGTTTTGCGAGCTAGTACGAGCATTGAAAAGCTGTAAAAAAATAACTCACCTAAAGTAACAAAATATGAATAGTGACAAGAGTAGGGCAACCAGTGATATGGAGTAACCTGTGACGTAGAGTGAATTCACCAAGTTTCGGAACTGCAAAAGAAAAGAAAAAAAGTGTGAATAACAATAGGTACAGTTAATCGAATCAATACTACCCAGACCGGTGTATCTAAGGTCAAATAAGCAGAAAATGCCTTTTTGATGAATTGACGAAAAAAGTGCCTTAACTTCTTTTTCTTTTTTTTTTCATTTAGGACTAACTAAGGAAACCAAAGACGACATTGCGAAGCGCACTCTCTTGTGAGTTATGACTCTCAGCTAGAACTTAGTGTACGCAAAACATCAGGGGTAACAAAACCTTGAGTTCTCAGCGTCCAAACAAGGTGCTAAGTTCTCAAATGATTTAAAGCATATGTGACCCGTCATGACCGTGGTACGTTGCTCTACCCTTCTACCCTACACGAGATTAGACTCTCGCTCAATGAATTTCATTTTGTTTTGTTCACTATGTCACAGTATGCCACATGTGGCATCGAACTTATAAAGCGGTGGTCATCTCCAGTAGATGTTTTTCTTTTTTTCAACAAGTTCACGATCTCTTTTGTCTTCATCACACCTGGAAGAACCAGTTTTTCCCATGCTACTTTGTATGTGATACGAAAATATGCACATGAAGGATCTTACATTCGTATCTCCTTTGCTATGGCGCAAGTTAAATGGTAGGAATGCCCAAATCTTTAACTACTATGCGCAGCGGCGACGTTTGTGTGTGTCAGCGTTATATGATAAAACTAAGTTCCAAAAATTGCATTTAGGACGTGTGCTTCGTGGGTAAGCCCTTGCTGATTGATTGATTGATTGATTGATTGATTGATTGATTTGTGGTGTTTTACGTCCCAAAACCATCAGGTACGCCCTTGCCCTCACCATTTTTAGAGTAGTTCAGTTATGGCAAAGATACACTGAAAACATCGCCACTCGCACAATATGTGTAAAGATTTGGGCGACTACACCTGGAAACGATTGTCATACATAACGTAGCCTCTCGCGCGAAACAAACAGGAGAGAAGGACAAGCGCAAACTATCAACTAAATTTATTCGAAAAAGCGCGCACACACACACACACGCAGACACGCACACACAATCACACACACACACACACACACACACACACACACACACACACACACACATATATATATATATATATATATATATATATATATATATATATATATATATATATATATATATACAGGGCAACAAAGTCACAAGTCATATTAGCAGAAAATAAGTCCTTTTAGTGGCAAGCGCTTAAGTAGTCTATCTAGGTGGCATGTTACGTGATTGTAACGTGGCATGTAACTAAATAAATATAGTCAATAGTTCGCGCTTGTCCTTCTCTCGTGTTTTTTTTTTTTCGCGCCATAAGCTACGTTAAGAATCAACCAATTTGCCCAACAAGTCACTCTGCAGTCATAATTGTTTTCACGCTCTGACCAAAAACGTTTTTTTTTATTTTGGTGAATGCAAAAGCACTGCATTTTGCTGTTGACTACTTGTCATACTCTTTCATTTGCTAGTTCCGCAGAGAAAGCGGCTCAATGAAAAGCACGCGCACTTACAAGAATTTCAATGCGGTGGAGATCGTCGTTGCCGTGACAACATCGCTGGTTAATTCTGGTGAGTCAACTTATCGATCAGCAGCTTAATTGATTTGCTGCAAAACAGCTTCCCCGTGAGCACTCAGCACATTTCTTTTTTTAGGGGTGCGCATAGACTCATTCAGCCAGAACCATTCACGTAACGCTCACCTTCCTGAAGTAATAGAATTTGAAAGAGATGAAGACGTCAGCTGACTCGAGTAATTGAATTTAAAACGCGACTTTTGAAAAGAAATACACACAGACGTTTATATAATCAGTGGTGAAGCTGCCGAAGGGAACAGTAACGAGGAACAAGTTACGCTGGGATATATTTTTGAACTGTATAAAAAGAGAGAGCAAAAAGATCACTCTGTCAAAACGGCTAGTATAGACTAGACAGCGCAAATGCCTCTTTACACCTCAAATGTTGTAAAAACAAAGTCTCTTAATGTTGTTCGGTTATTTTCACAGATACGAGTTCAGAAGAAGTGCGTGTCTGAATGAAGATAAGAAGCCTTCGTGTTGTTGTGAAATGAATGTTACGGAAAAGCCTGTAGACACTTACCTGAAGGTCGTGAGTGTCGACGCATGCAGTGTAGTTAGACCACACATGACCAGTTACGGGATGCCGAAACCACGTCCCGTTTGACGTGCATAATTTGTGCGCTTGCCCTGTGGGAAAAAAATAAATATACGACGGTGAGCTCAAGGCTCTAGCCTAGAACAACCTTAAGTGATTGCTGCCAGTACCAGATCACACTAAATTGCACAAGCAAAAAAAAAGTGATATCACTAATACATATTGACTTGTCGCTGTTCACGAAAAGTACCACAGCTTTACTAAAACAAATTTATTGAAATGCAGGAGTACGAAGGGTACTTTGGGATAGTGCACAGATACGTGAGTTTCATATGTTCTCAGTTCGTAGCACCCCGTTATACTCTGCAGTATGAAGTTTTGACGTGGTTAAGAAACAGCCCTTAGCACTGTGTTTACAAAACATGGTGCTCCTTAGTGTTCTGTGCACTGAATTTGTCAAATTTGATATTCTTCGCTGACTTATTAGAGAAGTATCAAATTTAACAAATTTAATTGAAGTTTGCTTTTATGGGCAATACTATCAACCTTCTTCTCTTCCTGTTTACCGTGCACTTGAAGCTACCTAAACTAGATACCCTTTCGGATTTTTCGCTAGATCGTTTTTGATGAAGCACGAGCACACTCCTCGGGAGCGCCTTTGTGGCCAAAGGGGTCGACCTGAAAAATTCACTCACTAGAAGACAGAAATCCGGCCACGAATTGGGGGCATGGTGCGAACACAGTCTGTCCAGGCGGGGTGTCATCCCAGCAGTTCCAGCCATCCCATGTTCGTGGGCATAGAGATTCGTTCGCTCCTGCGAAGGAAATGAATGAAGGCATCGTTCAAAGTTATGCAGTATTCATATACTGGTTGATTGATTGATATGTGTAGTTTAACGTCCCAAAACCACCATATGATAATGAGAGACACCGTAGTGGAGGGCTCCGGAAATTTTGACCACCCAGGGTTCTTTAACGTGCACCCAAATCTGAGCACACAGGCCTACAACATTTCCGCCTCCATCGGAAATGCAGCCGCCGCAGCCGGGATTCGAACCTGCGACCGGCGGGTCAGCAGCCGAGTGCCTTAGCCACTAGACCACCGCGGCAGGGCCAGTATTCATATACGATTTCGGAACTTGTTTGGAATATTAACGCATCAGTCCAATTATGCGCGTTTGCTACTGTTCGCTTAAAAAGAGAAAAGAACCTTGGCGTGAGTTATTAAAATCTTAAATCCACCATATCAGTCAAAGAGACAATACAGGAGACAAAAAGCCGTCGAAAATAGAATGTCAATGAGCTTTACACTTCGACACTTCATCAAGACAGCCATTCCTGTCGCTACCCAGACAGTCATCGCGGTTTTCGCAAAACAGCTTGAAACACGCAGTTGTCTGTGGCATAAACAATAACGGCCGCTTCAAAGCTCTCACCGTACTGTCGCGCTCGGTATAAGCTATACCGCAGGAATGCGTAGCCCAGCGCAATGTTATGTTCCATGGTGGCATTCGAGTTGTCATTGCTTTGGTGGTCTTTGCAAGTGAGCATTACCTCCACCTGATTTAACGCTCGTCCAGGTTTCATGCCGCATCAACTGAGAGTGCTTACAGCAACAAAGTGCTTAACCTACGCGATAAATAAAAATGTTCACCATTTCATGCATAGGTTCAGGATGAGAACTGTAGAGTGTTCCTCACACCTGCTGTTTACAGCAAAAGGGGTCATATCCAAAAAGAGAGCAGTACACCACAGGTGTGCAAGGCTAACTCGTAAAGCGACCTATATCCGTGCTCACCGAGCTCAGGAAACGGCTTGAGCAGTACGTGCTCTAGGCAATGCTTGAAGTGGTCGATCTTTTCTTGCCACATCCAGTTCTCTCCTCTCGGAGAACTCTGTTCCCAAGGAACGTACTCTCCGATTTCCTCGGCGATGTCAAGGAGAAGCTTCAGTTCGGGGTCCTGGAAAGACACCATGCTTCGAATACCCTGGACTAATGGCCACTAAATTAGAGATGCGGTTTTAAAACGTAGGTACCTTTGTAAATGTGCCGTTATAAATGTATATTTCGACGAATACAACAAAAAACACAATATATGTTCATTGAATCTCATATTTTGTACTGACTTAACGCCAGTACGTTTGTTGTAAGCGAAACAGAAATAGACGTTGTTTAGTAGACGCTTGAGACGTATTCCGTAGTCATGTGCATGACGTGTCATACGAGTATGAAACACGAGGTGTGCATTCTGTCCACAGTAATGCAGTATTACATAGACTACCCTCACATGGGGCTGAAGGGTGGCAACACAACGAAGGTGGAACGTTTGCTGTGTGTCAGTGTGCCTTAAAAAGTGGAATAGTGATTTTTCCTGTATTTGAAGCCCACTTCGTGCCACGTTAAGGTGGGCCACATAATGTGGAACTCTCAGGAGGTTACACGTAAATTATTATCATATTTCAGAACACTTTCGAAGCTGTGAGTTGCTTGAGCCATAACAAGTTAGCCAGTGCACACAGATGAATACTCACAAAGTATGGCGATACTGTGCAGGCGTCGTAGTTCCCCATTTCGTCTTGCCAGGAGCCCCTCATGAGACAGTGGTACGTAGCGGTAGCTGCATTCAAAACCCAATAGAGAAGAGAAAAATCTTAAGAAGCGTATATCTAGTATAACCATAAGCAAGTAGTGCGCCGAACACGCCTACTGCTGTTTTGACAGGTATTGCGCTACAGTTTGCATTTGACAAAGAGCAAATGAAGCTTTTATCAAAAAGGTATAAGGCTAATATTAATAAACTATGGGCTCTAACCCCTTCTGAAACCAGTACAGTAGCGAATAAAAACGTTAATATTCAAGTTAAGCCATAAAAAAACTCACGTGATGACTTAAACGGATCGCTGGAATTTAATGGGGTGCTTTTACTTTTTACATTGACTAAGAACGGTTAAGTAGCAAGTGCTAATTCGTATGCATCAACTGGGTAACTGTGCTATTATCACATAATCGCACTTGCACCAAACTGCACAGGACACCTAAGATAAAATGGGACATTGTTTGCACGTGCGCACGTATGCGTGGTTCGTCACCCCAGCAAGGACGTAATAGCCTCGTTCTCACCGCTAATCACCGCGTATCGGATCGACGGCACTGAGCGCAGACAAAAGTTATTAAATGTACTCAGTTCACGTGAGATAAATGGTCAGTGACGTGGTCTCTGGCGTGCCTCAAGGATACCTTGGATACCATTCATTACCTTCGGGCATGGAAGTGCATGACGCCGGTTTTCACGGCGTGTTTGTGCAGCCTGCCACGTGGCGCATGTGTTTTTCCACAAATAAGACCAGTGAATTCAGCAAGCAAGCTTAGATTCGTGCTTAGCGTTCGCGTTACAGAAAGCAAAGGCGTAAAAGACGACAATGAATGGACAAACTGTCAACAGGCTGGGTGCACTGCAACATTTCTCGTTCACTCCACTTCGATCTGATAATGTCACATCGAGTTTACGTGAACGCGCTTATTACCCGAGGCGTTAACGTTGCCAGGCAGTAGTGTCGGACATGGTGCCTTAGCCGTCATTCCACGCGGCGTTGGTGGCCAACACTGCCATCCGTCAAACCTCCAGTCACATCCAGCTGCATACGGGACAAAGGAAAAGTTTAATCAGACTTGAGTGGCGATTTCTTACCAGATAACTTCAAAAGAAAGTTGTACGCATACTGGAACAAAAATGAAAGTATTTTTGTACGCAGTAAAAAAACAAAAAAGCAGGCTTCAGCATGTCTACTCTCTCCGAATATTTCTAAAAATATTGAAACACTGTTGCAATATAAACTTTTTAACCATATTTTTTTTTCTTCTCGGGCAGGGGCCACTAGGTGCCGCGTACATTTTAAGTTACACGAATTGAACACTTTCAATACGTAGAGGCTCCTTTTTGTAGAGTAGGACTTGGGCTTAGCTTCGTTCAACCACACTTTGCTAAACTGGGGGTTCGTTTTAATTGTATTGCATTACACACGCTCATGTGTGCTTATTTTCAAGCTCAAACCCGCTGAAATCGCGCAGTGAGACGTGAGATATGTAGCGTGCTCCACTGGGTATACTATCGTCGCCACTGTAAATTCCTCGCACCAAACTCTGAAAATCACACCACCTGTCGTTTAATTAGTGATTAGCGGTCTAATCAGACCAGTGTGATGCAAGCAATTAGCAATGAGTCAATCACCAGTGTCATTGTCTCCGGCCTCGAAAAACGCCCGCTGTTCGCACTCGCGCAACGCCTTCAGCTGGGCGAACACCCGTTCGGTGCGGGAACCGAATACACTGAGGCAACCCCAGGGCAGCAGGCAGGTGGATAGTATCTGTGTGAAAGGAGAGAAACCGTCGAGTATGATGTACAAGGTGACGGGAATGCGGGTGACTGAGATGAAACGGACAGAGTAGAAAAAAAAATGCCTGTTGCTCTGTTTAGGGCTGTCCTGATTGAATGACTTTTACGGAGTGTTCCAGATATGACGTAGCTTATAATTTGAAAAAAAAGACGAACGTCGTTACGTGGAACACACCAAGTGCAGGCTGTACTCTGTCGGTACCTGAATTTTTTTACTAGTGTGACTTAATAATTAGTGCTGATTATATTTTTAACTTTACAAATGTTCCCAAATTCATGAAAATGTCAATGAGGCATAACGTAGACATCTTCAAACCACATCGAACTGGGCTGTTTGCCACTATGTACCGAACCCGTGCTCGTTTTTTTAGGGGGGGGGGCGAAATGGGGTTTGATAAAAACAGCCCATGTATCCTGAAAAACGACAGGTGACTATATTCACAAGGAAGCAGGGCCCTCAGACAGGATTATGGTGAGGCAGAAAGTCAGTGCTATACGCTGCCACCTTTTGCGGGTGCGAGCGTATTCATGTGCTACTTTTCATATTTTGCGTGATTTCTTTATCAGCCAGAACAAAATGTGCATGTCAATAGTACGTTGCTAAAAATAGTGCAATTAGATGACAATTGAGCATACCTTCACATGTCCCATTGACACTTTGACGATTAGGTGAGCACCTATTCATCGACTAAAAACACAATAATTACTAATTGACCAAGGCGCATTGCCAAACAATAACTGCGTAGTTGGTGAACTTTCATTAATACGAATTACAGGTCACGTTTTTTTCGAAATCTCGAAGTACGTAGGGGCTCTTCCTTAAAAGGACTCGAATTCATCCCTTGGACCACACTCCTCGTCCAAACGAAGTTACACCTTGACTCATTATTTCTATAACTACTTCCGTAGTGACGAATTAATTATTATTATTATTATTATTGTTATTATTATTATTATTATTATTATTAAAATGGCTGCTTGTATAGTTTAACGCTCCAAAAATATTGACATGTATGTTGCCACAGCACAGCTCTTTCGGAAAGCTGCTGACAAACATTTTATTTCCCTCATTATTGTAGATATTTGGACACGTTTCTTAAAATACCCAGTATATATTTCAAGTCAGAAGTTTCCAAACAGAGTAGCACACAGACAGACAGACAGACAGACAGACAGACAGACAGACAGACAGACATGCCGCAATCTGGGCTCTGTGGGTCGATAGTCATTTTATTGCGGTCATTTATTTATATGGACACTTTCAACTGGATTTCGCCGCAGGCGTCAGCGTCGGTTCCGCTGTCATTCACCGTACGTGTATACGTAACTATATGCATAAAAACGCATGAAAGAAAAACAATTCAGGAAAAGCACCGGAGCGTGGAACCGAACGTGGCAACTCTGAATTGTGAGTGCGAGGCGTTAACCACTCAGCCACGAAAGAGCACCTCCTCCAACACTCAAACAGCAAGCTCTTTGTATCTACCGCTTACCACTGGTGACGGGCATCTAAGAGGGAACTATCGTGTTTTCAGCATTACCAGCAAGAGGGCGCAATGAGCGCGCGTCGCCACATTGTCACGACTCGCGCTCTCATCTCCCGCGCGTACTTTGCCCCGCGGAGATGATGCAGGGTGGGCGCTAACGCGAGCGCCATTATCTCGAGGTGGGGAGGATCGTACGTCTTAGCTGGTCTTGGGCTTTCACCAGGACGAATCTGTTGTAGTTACGGGGCTCGCCAAGGTCACTGAAATTGTTAAGCAGTCTCCGTTTGCGAAATAAGGCGTGCTTTTCAGACACAGCGAAGTAGCAACTGAGACGGTAATTTTCGTTCATCTGTACCTGTGAATACGTTTCGTACGTCATTTTGGCGTGAGGAACGCAAAGCACGTTTCGATCTGCTTGCCATTCTGCGCGTGAGCTTCCAATTTGTTGCTATCGTGTTCATCGCTTCTCCTTTGAGGCAAAGCTGTGCCTTCTTTATTAGTATAACAATACCTTCAAGAGCACTGTTGATGTTGATAATGTTCGCGAGCACTGTTTTTATCACGTCATAGAACAACTTCTTCTCATTCTGTGCCAGTTACGCAGTCCACATAAAAAAACAGAAAATACGGTAAATGGACAGGACGCAGCGCCCCGAATAGAAGACACTCTTTCTAGAACCGATAAAGTAGAGCGAAATGAAAGCAAAGCAATGCGAGAGGGCAATACCAAGGGCAATACGAAAAGGGTACACAATGTTGTTTCTTGCAAAGCTCCGTACATCTCGCGAACTCGCCAGAAAGAGTCGCCTCGAAGCCGGGAACGTGAGCGGTGCGCGAATGTTTTACTGACAACAAAACTCAATCTGGAAAATGTCGTGTTTTGTGAAGGCATCATCCCTTTCGTTTAAACACTTCCAACATCTCAAGAGAAAAAGGCATGCACGTAACAAACAAAAAACGCACAGATGAAAACTTGTGAGCGATGGCTTTAAGGTGTAACTGAAAGTGAGATCACTTCCACGGTGCAAAACGTTCGCAACTGCTGCGTTGAACCTTCCAGGACCCTCTGCAGCTTCACACTCACAGGTACTCTACTATCTGAACTATCGAGGCAACATGCTCTTTTATTCTACGCTGTCTTTGCCTTGGAGTTGATAGTTGGACGGAATCCCGTACAGTCATAAGCGGACATGCAGACAATTAGAACACGACTCTGACCGCAACTAACAGCGAATAAAAGCAGAACGTTACAGCTGCCGCGTGGAGACGGGAACGACTTGCATTAACTTGGTTTTATTGTGTTCAGTAAATTGTTTTATTTGTATTCATGTAGTCAGCATACCTCCACAGTATTGGGATGAACTTCGGTCCGTTCTTTTTTGTAAGCGTATTGCAACCGTGCGTGTTAGTAGTCAGGGCCAATTTTATTCTTCTCTTCGGCAGTTAAAGTCATTGTAGACTGGTTTATAAGGTTTATTATCAGCGCGTTGTGGGTACTAATACCACCGATAGCAATTTGAGAACCGCACACGATGTAAAACACGGGTAGACCATACACGATGTTAATGAGTTTCTCCACCGCGACGCTGCTTCGAAAAGTTGTTTCCCTAGAACATAGCGCCAGTTTAGATGTGTGCCGATGATATTGAAACTATAAAAGGAATGGAAAAGAGGTTCTTTTTCGTATTCGCTAAGATATTTGTATAACTTCTAGCGGCACTCTGCCGTCCATACAGGTCGAAAAAATTTCACTCGTGTAATGTAATGAGCGACAAGGACGTACAATCAAAGATCTGAGACCTGTCAAAATATTTAAACGACACAATTAGAATCACTTAGATCCCGATGTGGGGAGGTTCACGCAGTCCAAGTGTTTGACCTTGGTCCAAGAGTTTGACCGTTCTATATAGTGGTCACTACGCTTGTCGATAAATTTGGTGGTTGACAGGGCCACGACCCGTGTTGTTATGAAGTGGTGCTCGGTGTAGCATAACACCTTCTCTCCACAAAAGCATTCGTGTATATTTTGAATAACTTATATTTTCATTGTGTCCTGTTCCCGTATGATGATTGTGCAGGACCCCAATAACTGCTACTATCGATTTACCTGCTGTGAACCGGGTTAGGGAATGACGTCTTCATGATGGCGGAAAAGTCTGCGAGGCAACGAACTCTCTTCCAACCGCGAGCTATTTCTTGCTTCGGGCGCATGCAACCAAATGTTACGGTGAGCAAACGTATATGATTCACATCTGAGGTTAGCTTTACTTGTTAACTCCTACTACACAATACACCTACCTTCACTGCTGCTACACGACTGCGCTCGAAATCAACTACACTGTCGAAAGTGACATCTGGTCCACCTCAGGGCTTAGAAATTTCGCTACAACTTCTAGAAGCAACCTTCATGATTTCGAAGGCAGCGACAATTACACCAGCTGCTGCTTGAATTCATGGCTGAAATGCGCCGTTGCCTCATTTCGACTCCCGTCTTCAAATTTCTTGCCGAAAACTTTAAAGCAGTCCATTAATTCTTCAACGTTCGTTTTTCTTTGCTTAGCTCCCCTTAGAAACCAATAAATTATTTTGTTTCCTTTATTTCAAAACTAAAACACGAATTGTGTAATAGGAACCTTCTGTCGACTCCTCTTCAGCCCAGAAAATGTTCAGCGGGGCCTCAGCAAGAGCAATCAACTTTCCTTCTCTTACGAACTGTATTCTCTCGATGGAAATCGACCAGATTCTGAAGAGATTCAACTGTCCCACGCATAACACATGAGTAGTGAACCCTGCATTCTGAAACCCGGAAACTGTAGTAACAGTGACGGGACCGTTACGATGCTTAAAAAGCCGTAAAAGGGGCCCAGTCGGCAGGGAACGGAACGGCACTAGATATGAAAACGCAATGTAAAAGTGTTTGAGAGAACTTACTTTATGGCAAGGCAGTATACAGCGGATTGAAGCAGCAAACGCAGCATCCATGGCCAATCGGCCTAATGCTTCCCGGCTTTGGAAGATGACGAAACCCGGAATGGATGCCATGTAGAGAGCACAACAAGCATAAATAGAAAATAAAAAGTACAACAATAGAAAAAGTTTTTACTATGTCCCAGAAAAAGAGACGTTTCAAATGGGTGGTAACGAAAGTATAAGGGTTCCCTGTGGTCAAAAGATTGTATACAGGGAGTAGGCATATCGAGGAAATGCGAAAACCTAACTGGGCTTCTTTATGATATTTTCGTAGGAAGGCTAGAATATAGATAAAGTTCCTCTCCGATTATATATACCAAAGATCATAGCGTTCGTGCTGCTGAAAAATTGCTGCATATTTTATGATTTCGAGACTGCGAAGACGTAAAAGTTTGAGCAGCGATCTCCCACAGAGGTGCCAGCAAGCCTGGTGCAGAAGCACTCCTTCTCCGGTTCTTTACAGGCTTGCGACGACAAAAGCTCCCATTTCGTGCGTTTCTCAGGAAAGGTTGACAAGGTTCAGTAAACTGTAAGAAATTTTTAGGAAGATAATGCTGAAAAATGCGCAAGCAGGCAGCGCGAGAATTTCGGCTCCTGTAGGGATTGTCCACTTTTCATCACGCCAACCTATCTCATAAGCTGCGAAAGTAAAATCCCTTGTGAATAAAAGTTTGTCAAAGGTAGTCCCTGTAGTAAGCATTGGTGTGATTGACGTTTGTAAATACTTCAGGTAAAAGCAAAGATGAAAAAAGCAAAAGGAATTAATGTGTATGGTTGTAGTGTTTGATATATTCGTGCCATCAATAAGTAAATATATTTTTATAACTCGAAGGATATATTATTAGGGTCTTTACATGCCACATTCACAATAAAAGGCGCGTCGTAGTCGAAAACTGCCCTAGTTTTGACCATCTGATATTATTTAATGCGCACCGTCTTCGCACAATAAACAAACCTCTAGAAATATCGGAAACATCTTATCTTAAGGTTATATATTGTTACATGCGTATATGTGGCTGGGCACGTATACGCATGTATACGTGCCTGGAATTCAAAGAATATCGTGCAGCGTGTCAGAAGATTCCGGTAAGGCAGTTAAACGGAACTTCTGGCCGCTTCGGACGCAAGGTAAAAAAGAAAAAAAACGGCTGGGCAAAAAAAACCGAGGCCACTGAAGCGAAGACAAGCTGATAATCAATCCCCAAGCACTCGCCTAGGATACTGACATGAACCAACCGGTCTCTCTTCGAACGCATGCACATTAATATAGTCGTGAATGACGTGATAAACTTTCTGGCTTATTGTGGAATGCGCAATGTAGCGTAAAGAAAAGTTTTACACCATAGTTGTAGGTGGTCAATTTTCAGAACTTCAAGAATCAAATTTATGAAGTTACTGTTTTACTTGAAATGGTGGAAGAACAAATCGCCATGGCTACTGAGTCACGGTTCGATAACACAGTATCATATGTGGAACAATTTCACCTGACTTCACAGTGCATCATAAATATAAGGAGAGGTGCGCTGGACGTGTGTTTCTTTTATTCTAAGAGCCCTTACCAGTGAAGGCGTTTTAGATAATAAAACTGAATTATGATGGTACCACTTCGTAATATCACCAGGGTATCAGCATATTGTTTTTGAATCAATTTACCGCCCACTTAACCACAGGAATAAACCAATAATTGAACTTTTCAGCATGCTGTCGCATATGCCTTACTGCGTAATACTAGGAGGAGGCTTCAATCTTCCCAGCATGAAATGGGATATCGACAGCGTAGCCCCACAGGAAACTCAAATTTGCTCTACCTTTTCAGAACTAATGAGCATCTGTGGCTTACAGCAATGTGTGAACGAACCAACACGCTTTAACGCTATCCTGTGTCTTTTACTAAGCGATGATCAAAATGTTAATATTTGCACAAATGAATGTCCAGGCATTAGTGACCCCGGCTTTGTTGGTGCAAAAGTGAAACGTTTCCAGAAGACATGCACGTAAACAACCATTTGATAGTGTTTTCATGTACAATATAGATTACATCGATTCCGTTTTCAAGGAGTTGTTTTTGTTCTTTCCCACTTTTTGATGCATATGACGGAGATTTTTGAGGTACAGCAAGAAGCAAAAACCTGAAATGCACCAAAACTCTGAGATGCACAAAATGGTCAGAAAAGCAGCGAATGCCACAAAATAAAAACTTTTTCAAAACAGGAGAACACTAAATAAAGCAAAGCTCAAAAGTACAAACAAGCTGCCTCAAGGTAAAACTGAAATTGGCAAAAGATTTAAAAGATGAAAAATAGACCTGAAGCGTAAGCCAAAATTCTTTTGAAGGTACGTCAAGAACAACAGAAAAAATGGCACAGTTATCTCTGGCCTCTTAACTACGGAGAAAACTACTATGTATATCCACGGATGTTCTTTTCGGGAACCTTAACTCAACTTGATGACCAGCCGCTTTTCAAGCAATCGAAAAGGTCATGACGTTCTAACTGGTAATCGAGAAGAGGTGAAAAAACTTTCAGGTTTCTCCAATCAGCCGGCCTCATCTAACAACCATGCAGGATCCTTGCGTGTGTGAGTATTTGCTTTTTCTTTACTTTAGCATTTTGTCATTATTTTTCTTCTTACCTTTCTGTGTTATCATACCCCATGCACATTGCAGGATACAAAACTAGATATTCACTTTTCGGTTAACTTCTCTGTGACATGCATTCACACTTTATTTTTCTCTTCCCTCTTTTTGTCTCTTTTTTTCTCATTAAATGAAGGCTGCTATGAATGAATAACTATTCAGCGAAGCGCAGCAGCAGGCAAATCCAGTGGTGAAGGCCAATGAAGAGAGAAAGAAATCACTGAGCAAGCTTGCTATCGTTCACATCCCTAATAAACATTACAATAACTTCTACGGTAAACCACGTTAGCGGACAAACTGGGGTTGCCTGCACGCATAGACTGGCAGTGTTGTCACTCTTGTGATTTGACTTAGCTTCGCAATATCCTACTAGCATATCACAATATCCTACTGGTTTCCCAATTTTCAGCCAAAGTACACAATATATGAATACTCGGCAAGGTCTAGAAAAAAAAAACATGCGAAATTGTTAAGATATAAAAAAAGAAACCAGCACAACATATTTCTTACCAATGTGACAGAAGCCCGACGCTCCCTGGTCATTACGAAGGACTGCGTTGTCGAACCTGCAAAAGCCAAACGACCACGAATTCAGAAAACATCGTCATCAAGTTAGCCTCGTGTTATCATGGATTGCGTAGCTGTACGAGCACGGAAGAGCTTATGCTATGCTATGGATAGATATACAGCAGTACTTGACTGTAATCGCGGAGAGCCTAGCCTCGTTTATAGTATGGCTTGCTACGCCAGGACTCGAGTGCTGATTAAGGTATGTACAATGACCACATATACAGTATATTCACATACACAGCCGAGTAATCTCTTATGTTCCGTTTACTTGAGTACTTCTTAGAAGAAAGCAGCGTTTTCTGGTTGCGTATTGTACAGACTGTGCTTCGCCAAGAACCGAGGAACTCCAAGCTCAAGCCGCGTGTCAAATGTTGTGCCATTTTCATTATCGACCTCTCATAACCGCCAATAAAAATAATCCCACAAGGCGTCTTTTATGTATTCCTGATTGTTAGAAGTTGTGCGCATCGAGTCCGGCAGTTCAGTCTTGTACGTGAAGTAGTTTACGCAACGTAGAGTATGATATACTGAACGTACAGTTCATCTTGCGGCATTAATCCTCGTGACTCATAAAAGCTACAAGGAAGGTATAGTTTTGTAGCGATGCGTGCTGGCTACTTGAGGGTATGATGACGGTAACCAGAATACTAATAATGATTTGTAATTATTGGTAACGCGTGCTTAGCAGCCAGCGTTATCTACAAAGCAAAATAGGCATACGTGATTTATTTGAGGTATTGATGGAAACATCAATTTCCTCAACTAACTTCATATATACAAAACTATATATATATATGCCCATAATTATTTCAGAGTGCTTGATCACTAGTGCTCTGTTCGCTAATACGGCCGTGCTGTAAAACTGTGAACACCACTGACGACTAGAAGTACCTGTAGTCTTTGCTCTATTCGCTATGCCAATACCGTTTTTACCGCCATGGATCATAACTTAAGATCAAAACACATCCTGTGCAATTGTGAGTTGTTCTTGTTTATTTATTCCTTTCTTTTTGTCATTCTACGCTATTAGTGTATATTTTCCCCTGTCAGCCCACTTCCTCTATAGCACTTTAAGGGCTACACCATGAAAAATATGTAAGATACATTAGCGTTGTGTTCAGACACGTGCCACTTGTATTCTGCGGAAGTAGGTATTTTTCCGATTCGACTGCGTCGCGAAGCATCATAAAAGCTGCAGCACTGTACCAGTGAGATCTTAACTTTTTCACAATAGAATCAGAAGGTGCACACACTCCTTTCAATGGGTTTCTTTCCCGCGACTGTTGCGAACAATAGCTAAAGCAAGCCCCCTTTGATATTTTTGAACACCACTGCATTATTTCGCCGTAATGGATGTTATCGTAATATTCTCGATGGTAAAATCAATACACCATGAAGGGTGTGAAGGATCTCTCGAAAGAAAAAAAAAGCTAAAGAAAGGCAGTATTCATGGTGTGTCCACTGATTAATTTTTGTTCGCCAATGTCTCACCCGTTTTTCCGGACAAGGAATACATTGTGTCGTAACGGCTTCGGACGGCGCTCCTGAGATCACCCTTCGAGTCTTGCTGTCAACAGCGTCTTCTTTGCGACCACCTGCTTTTTATATATTTTGCTTATATTCTCGTATGAGGGGAATCGCCACTGAGCTTGAAGCGCCCTGAAGGATCTCCAAGGTGAACAATATTTGGCATTGCGGTAATTGTAACTCATCGCTTCTGTGTGAGTTCTTCAGATATGGGGTCAATTTCTAGGAGCTATGGATCGTTTTGACAATTTAGGCACCGTTAACAGGTGCCTACGGGCAAGTATACGCGTGCGCTACTGCCTTTCGCCGCGCCGTACAGCGCCTGCTGTGGTTTGGCACCGAACATGTGATCTAAAGATTGGTAGCACGGAGTTTAAACTACCTCAACAGAGTGAAATAGTATGCCACGCGCCTTTATAGGAAGTGCATGTAATTCCCTTGATGTCATTTATTACTTGACAATATGAAGAATATAATTTGATGCGAATTGATATCAGCACACTATAACCAAAGCTCTTCATAGTAAAGCGTGAACGTGAGTGGTGAGTGAGTGAGGAGGAAGAGAAAAAGGGCGAAGCGAATTGATGAAAGTGAAATGCGGGTGCGCGTGATTCTTGTTTTGTTTTAAATGCGAAGCGTTTCTTAGCAAACTTCGGCGACTTTGAGCGTATCTATCTATCTATACATATATCTATCTATCTAGCCGCTTACGTTTGGACGCTCTCGTGGTCACCCCATTAACTTCGCGTGAACCAAAATTAGCATGGAAGATTAAGATGGTTTGAAGAATATAACGCGCTGCTCTAGACCTCATTAATGTCACAATACCGTCATGTATGTCGTTAAACACGTCCCGCCAGACAGTGGCACATACCCGCGGGCAGGTATGTGCCACTGGTATGTGGTTATATGCCACAAGTGATTGACACTTAGTATCTACCCAGGAACGACGAGAACGCACATGGACAGTTTCAACGTGCGAGCGTTAAGAAATAACCGAAACCGGTAGCGTCAACCCGACGAATGCAAATAATAAATTTCAGGGTCCCAGCTGGAATCGAACCGAAGCAATCTGCGTGGCAATAAAGCATTTAACCACTGTGCTGCGGTCACAGTACTGCTTTTCAAATAGGCGCTAATCTTCGTGAAATGTCAATAGTGCTTGCGGTGCTGCCTACCCCCTTTTATAGACATTACACATGTGCTTTTTTTTCATACACCCGTCACGTCGGGTTAACGTCGATTGTGGTTAGTTGCCATGCGCTGAAGTTTATCTATGTGGCAGTATTCAGGGCCAGCATCCTCGCGAGCATGAGCGCTTCATATCAGCTTCTGGTGTTGCTAATACGTATGTTCCCGTTGGCATCGTCGCGCAAGTGCAAATAACTGGTTATATAAACATCTGCAACTCTTCAACATATGTCTGTGCGTCCAACCTTCCCAGGTACGTGGGATCTGCCAATTTTTGTTTACTGTATAAGCTATACGGCTCAGTAAAGGAATTGTACCGATTACGCGAAGGAACACTGGATGCGCTCGCTACAAAATCGCTAGTTGAGAATGATCCTGACAACGTGTTTGTAAAACATGGCGACCACGACGTGTTTCGGGCTACCGAATTGAATCCGACGCTAAACATACATAAAGAAGGACACTTTTAGAGCTTTGTGGCTCATAAATAGTGATAACTGTCTCGTATAGTGGCAGTTTGGACACTATATAAGAAAGAGTGGACGAAGTAAGAGCGTTGTCAAAAGCACCCGTGTTGTGTTCCGTCTTTCTCAAAATTCGTTATTTGGAGCTGTTTTGCCTTTCCCAGCTATGAAAGTAATACCTAGAGTTGAAGGTGAAACTATAAAATTGTGACTGAAGTATGCCTTCGATTATGAAAAGTTTAATAAATCTAAAATATGCGCGAATGTGCGAGAAATAACATCAGCAAAAAGGAAAAAATTCAGACGACAACGCACAAGTATACGAGGTGAATTGTTGGTGCAGTACGTAAATAACAGACTAGTGCAAGCACTACACCATGTGGGAATGTCTAGCAGCAAAAGTTGAAGACACTTTTTTTTGGCAAAGCCTGCAATTCGGCAAAGCCTGCTACCCGAAAAATCTTTGCTTGTACTTAAGACTTGTAAAATTTCCACTGAACGCTGCACTTGCTTTGTGTACACGTTCTTCAGCGCCAGAACCTGATGGCATCGCCTACCACGCTTGGTGTAAGCTCGGAGATGAAGCTCGTAAGACACTATTGCTGCTATACAGCGACTACTGACAAACTGGCATACAGTTTCACATGAATGGAAGCCAAGTTGCCTGATTCCACTTCTCAAAGCCGGCAAGTCACCTTTGGACATTTTCTTCTGATACCCGATCACCCTCGCGAGCTGTGTGCGAAAAGTCAAGAAGAGAATGATTCTAACGCGTCAGGAATGATACTTAGAGTTCTATGAAATATATCCAAATGCCATGTGCGGGTTATAACGAGGCCACTAATCAATTGACAGTGTAGTTAACTTTGTGACATGAGTAGAGCACCAGAAGGCCTGTAAACGATTGTCTGGTGCTCTGTTTGTTGACGCTAAAGGGGCTTACGACAATGTCACCCACAAAGCCATTTTCAGCGCATTAGAAGTAGTAGGACTCGGTGGTAAGATATATATGTGGGTTCAGAGCTACCTACAGAATAGGTAATTTCACGTGCAGACAGAGAATGGCCCGTCACCCGAGTACGGTAGCCGAGGAGTCCAGCAAGGCGGAGTGCTAAGACCGATGTTGTTCAACCTAACACTCACTGGACTAGTTGGCAAGTAGTCAAGAAGCATACGACTTTCACTTTATGATGATGACTTCTGTGTATGGACGTCCGGTGTGACTTGACTTCTACTTCGCGCTCAACTTCAAAAGGGAGAATCAGCGACATCACACTATCTACGTAAACAAGGGCTCGAGATCACTAGTGGGAAGTGTGCAGTCGTGGTTCACCAGGCGGTGTCACCCAGCCACAGTCACAGGTTCTTGGAAGTCATAATCGACCCAGACCTGTATTGGACCCCTCACGTAAACTACGTGAAAAAACGGCTGACTGTCATTTGCCACTTGTTCAGGTTCCTTGCCGAGAAAACTTGGGGCGTGTCCGTCGAGACTGTGTTACAGCTGTACAAGGTATTTTTATTGAATTTATGTGGTGCAGCCTACCTGTAATATCTAACACATGCAAAAGTAGCCTGCCCACACTCCAAAACACTCAAGCCCAGGCTCTTCGAAAATCCCTTGGTTTACACATCACCGTTGAAAGCATGCTTACTTATATGCTAGGAACCCTTCTCACCGCACGGTGAGCCTTGTTACTGAGAGGCCCCGTACGACATTTCATACAGTTGTTTATGTGCATCGTGCATCCTTTACGCCAGGTTATACGCCTGCGGAGAAGCTGGTGTATCCTCCCTGGTGCCTGGCCCTTTCACAAGTACGTCTTTCAATACCAGGAATGCAGAAGAAAGTAAATTTGTCTTTGTGCACCCTAAAATAATTGAGCCTGTTTTTTTTGCAAGACATTTATAGTATCAACGTGCACATATACATGAATAGTTCAAACACAGCGTCTAGTTTTGGTGGTGGTGTGGCGATACAAGCTTGAGGAATAACCTTGCCAATCAAGTTGTCACTTGTTGCTACGTCTACGCCGGCGGAACGTGAGGCTTTGCGCGGTGTCCTAGAGAACATCGCATCCAAGAGACGGAGTAAATGGACTCTGTTTCTTGACTCAGAACCTGGCTCACACAACAGTCAGTCAGTTCTTCGAAGAGGTTTCCAGTACGAGATTGTCAAGCTTTTCCACCAAGTCACAGAAACAGGCCACGAGGTCTGTTTTCAGTGGCTACCTGGTCATTGTCAGATCAGTGGCAATGATTCTGAAGACACCGCGGCTCGCACATCCCACCAAGAGCTCACCCTTCTGATTCTTCTGCCAAAGACAGACGCTGCAAGACAACTTCGTCCCCTGGCATGTAGTCTCTGGCTGCAGGAGTGGAACACCCTAAGCATATATAAGACATACAAGACCCCACCAAATAAACCCTCAAATAGAACTTCGACTTTCATGTGGACTTCGTCGACGTGAAGCTTCACTTCTTTGTTGGCTGTGGTTGAGGGTCGCCTTCACGAGAGCATATACAATCATCATTAGATGGCCCGACAGTGCGAAAATGGAGGTCTGCGGCACAGAAGAAGACATCGGCCATCTGCTATGTCGTTGCTCTCAATTTTCATCCGAGAAAAAAGAAACTATATGGCACGTTGTGACAATTTGAGGATCGGCCACTCTGTGTGCAGATGCTGGAGCACCGTCGCCGTGTTTCATCGGTTCAAATAGCAGTCAAAGCCCTCTTACGCTTTCTGAGAACTAAAGGGCCTATGTGAATGCCTTCACCTTTTGTTTTGTGCCACCGCTGCATGCGCGTCAGCCCATTGACTAACACTATTTTGTCTCCTTCTCTTCTCTTTCTTCTTTCTCATCGTTATACTACCCTTTCCTATTTCTCCAGCTTTGGTAGCAAACCAGGTATGTGTCTGGTAACCTCCCTGCCTTCTCTCTTGTTCTTCCTTCCTTTCTTCCTTTGATAGTAATATTTGTAAGCTGTATTCGAAGCCTATGTTGTATCAACATGACCCCTCCTGATTGCGTATTGAGTAAATGCCCCCCCCCCAAAAAAAAACGTCGCCGTATACCCCTCGTCAACTCTTCGTGTAAAAGAGCTCTTTTTTTTGTCAAGAACTTCGACTGATTCAAATGTGGCTGCGTACGCGTGAAAAATACGTCTCCTATCTCTCTCTCTTTCTTTCTATTTCTCTCTCTCTCTCTCTTTTCTTATGAGAGCAAGAGTTTGACTTTAAGATGTCCCGGAACGCCCTTTCGGCGTATTATGCAAATATTCGTTCCGTTGCGCGCAAGTTCTCCGCGAACTAATTACAAACTTCCAGCGCGAATTCGTCGTGAGAGTGAGCTGAGTTCGGTCTTCAGCACTAATGTTCATTCTGCGCTTGGCAAGGAATGTCACGCACAGGTCATACAGGCATTATGTTCCCGTACGTACTCCATAACTGATGTATGCCTTGCGTGCTTTTATTTATCCTCATGCGTGTCTTTTTTAGCTCATGTACCTTTACCCTGATACAATTTGTCAGCACACAATAGAAACTTATGTTTGCCCTGGTGACACCGTCCAGTTATGTCTCAGTAATGTTTGTCATCCTTGCTAACGCAAAGAAACGCGCATCACTGCCCAAACCTAAATAGCTGAAGCTATAAAATCGCGCAGTGACGTTCGGGGCTCCACTGGACCTTCTGGGGCCTAATGCACATAACTTCCGCAAGTACGGTTTGTTACTGGTCAGTCAGTTTCGCTAACGGCATGTCACGCGATGGACTGGCTGAAATATTTTCCCCAACAAAAATTTTTAGGGGAAAAAACTTTTTGTGAATGTGGGCTCAGAATTATCTGTACCGTGTGAAGGTCATTCAAACGCATATGCTTTTTTTTATCATTTGCAAGCACAGAGTCCTTTCACTTCATAGTTTTTCTGTGTGTAAAAACAGTGCACGGTTTTAAGTTTCCTGTGAATGACGACATGATACAACTTTGAGGACAGCGCTGAACGCAAAGATCTTACCAAAACCACTGTAGTAAATTGCTGTTTGTTAGGAATGCTGTCAGGTTCCCGGATCTATGCCTCGTCCCGTATCACTGCAGCGAATCATCATCAATTTTTATTATGTGTTTTCAGTAAGCACCAGATCGTCATTGTTTACGAAATATTTCAGCTTATCTTTTTATGTCAGCCTGCATCTGTAGGAGGCGAACATCGCCTTATTATTATTTTTGTAACGGAGAAGGCTGGCGATGCATCATTATAAGTGACAAGGTAAAGGTTTAAAATTTGTTTGTCTTTTCAAGTTTTTTGTGTTTCTAGTGAAATACATAAGCGTCGAGGCCGTAGTATTACTTGATCCAAACTTGTGACTGAGTAGTCTACATGAAGCTATAAACCTTGAAGAAAACAGTTTGCCTAAACCATCTTGTACGTTTCCGCATATATCTATCTCTGCATATGGGCGCTTAATGTTGAATCTATAGTGTAAGATTTTTTAGTGCCGCAGTAGCGTAAGAACGAACAACCTGCTGGAACGTGAAAGCAAAACTAGAGGCGCGTGCTTCCAAATATACGAGACACATTTATATCGCTCAAAATACGCTGCGCAATTATAAATACGCAATATACCAAGTAAGGTTCAACTTCTTTGTTAGGGGATATAGCACAGTATATGTTGGAGTCAACTAATATGAACGGTGGTGGTTCAGGCATGATTTAAGTGACATCAACTCTTTTAATGACGAAACGTAAAACGCAAGAGGCGCTGCAATACCAACTTCAAGAAAAAACAGTTTTGTTGGCGTGAGACTGGAACCGTAAAAGGCAGCAGGACACCTAAATTTTTTAATGAGGTTGGTGCATTAA
This sequence comes from Rhipicephalus microplus, assembly GCF_043290135.1. Taxonomy (NCBI): domain Eukaryota; kingdom Metazoa; phylum Arthropoda; class Arachnida; order Ixodida; family Ixodidae; genus Rhipicephalus; species Rhipicephalus microplus. Next base: position 163,768,704 of record NC_134700.1, on the reverse strand, counting down.
AATTTGGTTGAAATGCGGTAACAAATGTTTGCGAATGTTGTTCTAAACAAGTGGGTCTAACTGATCGCACTTCCTAAAATGTACTCTACAAAAAGCCGCATAAATATTGCCTCGTCTGCAGTGGGACTCAAAACAAGGCCTTTTTTGTATCTAACATTTTGAAGCAAGCCATACTGTATACCAATGCGCCAAGCCAATGTTCATGCATAATGTTACGAGTTCCGGATATAACTAACTAAATATTAGTGTGAGCGCTGATTTTTATAGAGCGGTTTGACTCTCAAGCTTGGCGGTAATATCATTATGAAAGAAAGTTTCCTATTTGTTGCTGTAAAAATAGTGTGTATTTATTCTCGCTCCAAGCAGAGTATAAGAGTGAAGTAAATATAAAAGGAGACGCCTCGAGGCACTCCTGCGTAGTAGTAGAAGTAATCAGAATCAAACCCAGCCGCGGATTTATCACGTTCTCGACTGTCGCGATTCTCAATATTATATTACGAAGGCGAATGTTTTGTTCTTTATGCAGTGGAAACAAAAAAGGAGTTCGCGTCCACCTACTGTCATCGCGCGTGCTACTAAGGCTCGCGGTCAGTCTCTTGGCGACACGTGGGCCCGGAATAAGCTGCACCCTGAGATACCCGCATGCACCGTTGTGCCATAAATAAGAGATTCCTCGGCCCACAACACATGCCTTGGCAGGGATAGAGTCAACAAAGCGTGCAGCGTACTCGCTGTGTAATGGCTTCGAGGAGGCGCATCAGAATGAATGTTTCACTCGTCGCGGGGACTCCTGATGGCTTGTGTGTGCACGTGGCACGAACGTTAAGCACGTGTGCGTGTTCCGCGGCCTGCTGTGGACAGGGCGTCGTTCGCGCGTCTTCAGCACCTCCTCCAACACTGGTCTACGAAAGTGATACGTGCCGAGGGTCTGTGCTTTGTACCGAAACATCGTGATAACCTTCCACGTGCTCAGTCAGGGTGCCATATTCGTATAAGTCAGTGATTTTTTTCGTCTGTTCTGCGGCCATGAATGCTTTATCAGGACATTGAACGTTACCGTCTGGGCGAACGAGGGAAGACGAGGGGAGTGATGGGGTGCGTCTGAGACCTCGCAAGCATTCCACGATGCACTGAAGAGCACCTACAGATCTGCAGTCTCAACTTCAGCATTATTAAACGTGTTCGTAGGAGAGGTCCACATGATATGGGTCCACATTTTATGTTTACATATAGACGATAGTTTGGTTTTGACGAAACACTCTTGACTGTTAAGCATTTTCATATTTAAGCATATTTGCTGACACATTATGGCCCACTCTTGTAATGCCAAGTGGCATGAACTGAAGGAGTTTTTTACGTAAGAAACTCACCAGGTTGTGTTTATGCGCATATATTCCATGCACATTTGTTTATGCATGCAATAAGACGTCCTTTCGGTTGCAAATATTTCATGCTAACACCTACCACACATCATTTTTGCTTCATGACATTGGTTTCATGCTGCTCAGCGGAACATGTCGGACGTGATCGATAACCGCGTACAACTAGTAGCGATGTCGGTAGCAAATTTGCAGTATTATAATGATGATTCTCCTTACATTATTACGAAATGCAATAGCACTATCCCTGTTCAAATGAAAATAGGCCGCCATCATCATCAGAGCACCGTTGTTGATGAACAACGTACAGTTGGGATACTTTCAAATATAGCGAAACATTATATCAGCTGCAACAGTTTAACATGCTAGCTACATGCTAGCTTTTTCTTACTGAAGATACAACTCAATGTTGTATATTTTGTTTCTTCTCCCGTTAACATCATGTATGGTAGCCCCCCTGACAGTTTCTAACGTTGGGGCTCCTTGTGTGCATTACCAATGCTGTACGCACTTTTCTGTAAACTGACATCGTTGTTGAATAAAAACTTGAAACTTGAAACTTGAAACATCCAGCGAACCAGCGTGTCGCGATTAGTTTGCGAATCTGTGCAGAAACATGCGGTACTAAACGTTAAAAAGTTAGCAGAAATTAAGGTATCAGAAAGAGAAGGAGAGAGAGAAATAGAGAGGAAAGGCAGGGAAGGTATTAAATTACACATCAAATTATACAGGTGAATTTTCCTGGTGTTGTCTTCGATCACTTTTTTAGGCGCAACAGGCAATGTTATTTTATAGTTTAACTTAGCAACAAAGAAAGAAGCCATACACGAGAGAGCGGACGACAACCTTTGGTAATCGAAAATCGGCGCTCACCTTGACGTCCGCATTTTGTATCTAGATGTCCATTTGCATCTCGTGATATTGTTATCTGGGGTTTTTATGCCCCCAAAACGAGGATATGGTTATGACAGAAGACGTAGGGGAGGGCAGCGGAAATTTCGAACATCTGGTGTTCTTTAACGTGCACTTACATCGCACAATACCCGAGCTTCTACCATTTCGCTTCCATTGAAATGCGACAACCGTGACGGGGGTCAAACTTGTCACCTTCGGCTGGACAGCCGAGCCCCCTGACCACTGTTCTACCACGGCGGACCATTTGAGTCTAGTATCCCCAGTGTTTGTGGCCACTGAAACGGAGTAATTCACCTATCGCAGCGATAACTACTTTGATCATATGCGCATTTTAAACAGTACGATTGAAAATTTAATATTAGGGTTTGTGATACTATCCGTGTTCTCAGAATCCTTTTTTTAAACGCATCAAACCCACTTTGCGTCTATAATGTTACGCTCCTGAGTGAGCCAGTATGAAATCGACTGCTGACAGCGGTGGTAACATAGAATCAGTTGTTATTAACGAGCCGTAATCTCACCGGCATCATGCTCACCTTAACGTGGGATAAAACAAATTTGGACTCAAGAACACTGACAAATGTTTTGCTCTGTAATTGTAGCCAGTATAGCTACAGATAGCAAGCTAGAGTAAATGGGTTAATATAAACATAGAGGATTTTGTAATCTGAAAAACATTGCCATTGAAATACACTGGTATTTGTCAGCGATCTTTAGTTAAATAAATAAACAGGCGTGGATATCAGTCATCTCCTCATGGCTTAATTGGTGTCTGAGCTTTGTTGTTGTGACGTGGACCACTTTCTTCTTCAGTCAATCAAGTGAGGCGGCATCTGGCAGAAATAATGCGGGCTAGTTCAAGCACTGGACAAAAAGTTTTGGCATGTCCGAGATTTATAGCTGGATTCTAGAACCAGTTTTCTGCTTACGTATTGTTTTTTCTTTCTTTCCTTTCTTAAAGCCTCCCGGCGCTTTCAGTAAGATGTCAAGAAGACAAACCGCACAACGATTTGTCAAGAGGGCAGTTCAGCTATAGCACCGAATCAGGAAAGACTTTTACGGTCGTTCCTTAGACTTCATAACTCATGAGCGCACGCACCGTAAGATAGCTCAACTTCTTTTTAAAATAGTAGTGGTGCGTTGCTGTCAAGAAACTTTCAGCGCATGCAGCATTCTCAATCTCCGGCGCCCGATACGTCCGTGGAATAATGTACGCAACCAAATACGTGCACAAGGGAGAAGAGCGCTCATTTATTGTGAAATGCACTCGCGAAGTGCACCGAAACTTAGTACGAGTGGAGACCAAAATTATTTTTGCGTCATCTTTGCCCATGCACTGCGGTGCCTCCAAAAGCGTAAAGCTTGGCACCAGCTGCACTAAAACTGCGAACACAAAGTTGTGGAAAAACGTATTGTGTGCGAAGGTATGTGCATTCTAAACGCACGTGCAGTCGATGACTGTAGGACTTTTCGCAGCTCTCAAGCATGCGGGTATTGATCGGCTAGAAGAAAATTCGTCAACGACGGAATTCCTGTAGGGCGTAGAATGCCTTTGCGGAGAACTTGCGCGGCACCAGCTATCGAGAACTTTCTGGGTTTTCCGATGGCTGTGCTGCCATCGGAAAACCCGAAACTCCCAGAAGGCGCCACGAAAGGCTTACATCAGTGGAACCTTTTGCAGGAATAACATTCACAATACCTATGCTATGTGTCACGCACAACGTTTTTTTTCTTGTACGCAATTTACCGTGGGGAACATAGTAAAGGGAAGCTGAGCAACACAACATTTTTGTTTGGGCTCTGTGCTTTAACAACGCAAACATTATACGAGAGCTGCTGGCAGTCGTCAGCTTCTATAATCTGGATTCAAATTTAAGATATTGCGCACTGGTCGGGCAACGCCATTCCGTAATTTCATATCTTATCAGTGTTGGCGAAAGGCTTAACAAAGGAGAACTCACCGAATTAATTATGCGCCGAGGTAAAATAGATGCGATAATTTTGTCTTCTTTTTGCTTTCAGTTTTAAGAGATCTTTAGCTTTCTTTCGTGCAAAAGGCAATGATTAGTTTCTCGGGGCGCTAAAAAGGGCACAAAATGTGACTACTCGAAAATGGGGCGCATGGTCAGTTCATAGTGCACTTCAAATGAGGCAAGCCACTAAAATGACTCTAGCGCCGAGGATAGTAAATCTGACACCCGGGCGATGCAGTGCAGAAGTAGTGAAGTCAAAAGATTTCAATTTGACATCAGATCGCGCCCTGCTTCTCAATAAAGGTCGCGGCCATGACTCCCCGAAGTAAGATATGCATAATCCGAGCTTCAGTCAACAAAAAAAAAACTAAGAAGTAAAAAGCGAGAAATTTGAAATTTTCTAGGCCACCGAAGGCCCACGAACGTAAATAAAAAAGCGCGAAAGCTATCATACGTGATAGCAGAAGGGTCTTGTTTATTTTTTTTTGTCACAAAACGGTAGAACTGATTCTGCGCGTGCTTTAGATTACAATGTGTGAGGGTCGATAAGGCATTGTTCGCTGAACCGCGGTGGGAAATCTCGACTATCCTTGGGTCGAGCTTAAAGAGGGCGAGAGAGAGGCGCTATGCCCCGAAGCACATAACTGCAAAAGGAAGTGCAGATTCAGGGAACTGGAGACAGACCGGATCAACGGCCCGATAGCCTCAATGAACTTGTCGTTGGGAAAACTCAATTTCCTACGGGGCGCTGAGGCTGGCAAAAAAAAAAAGTGGCGCAGGATGGACGTAGGGTTGAAAGAACGCTGGCTTATCGGCGCTGAAAGAGGAGGCGAGATTCGCTTCCCGGTCATATGACGGGAGACACAGAAGGAGCTAGGGTAGTAAGGGTTGGGAAGTTGGAAAAGAAGAAAAGAACAGACGAGGAGGAAGGGAGAGATGGGACCAGGAGAGAGGAAGTGTACATGCCTTCGAGAACGGAGCGGCTATATGGTGAGCTGACGAAAAATGTACTGCGTCGATTTTCGCAGGTATAGGTATTTGAATTCCTTAGCGCTCCGATGCGTTTCACCCTCTGCTCAATAGGCAGCTGCTGCCTCCCCCGTACCCTACTTTGTGCCTCTTTCCTAACTGTCTAGTCATTTTTTTCTTACTCACAGGCTTACAATCCACTACTTATTCGTCGTACCCTTCTATCGGATGGATAAAGTAAACGAACACCAGCTTCACGTTAAAGAAAATGGAACTCTGTCTTGCAGTTAAGAAAGGATAGCTTCGCTTCAGACAAATGTGGAGCGAAAACGATGTTCCGTCTATGTTTCTGAGAGCCAAAATCTAGCGGACCGATTTCGTAGCAGCCCGTGCGATTTGAAACCTAGAGATAAGCTTCAAAGAATGGATGGCTGAATTTGGCAATAAGGGAGCTGAAATTTACCAGGTATTTGCTGTAGGCTGTTGCTGGCGTGATGCTGCAATATTCCTATTTTTACAGTTCCACCTCATTGTGATGTATACGGACGTCCCAGTCGAAACTATGAATGACCTTTATACCGCCCCATCTGATATAAAGTGTCTTGCTTACAAAACTCTTGTCAGACCTATTATCGAATATTCTAAAATTGTCTGGGACCCTTACACAAAGACAAACTGCAATAAAATAACAAAAATACAGCGACTTGGTGCGAGATTTATTTTTAATAAATATAGCCGACATCATTCTCCTACTGAACTCTGTAAAAAAGCTGGACTGGATAGTCCTGAACTTAGGACGAGGATTGAGCGTCTGAAATTCCTCTTCCAGTTAATTCATAATCAATTTAAACTAAACTATTCAGATTACTTCCAGGTCAACACACAAGAACACTCCAGACATCGCCATAATATGTATATACCACCCCTAGTCCCACGTAACGATTGCTTTAAGTTCAGTTACTTTCCACGTGCTATTGAAGATTGGAATATGCTGCCAGAGTCTATAATTGGTTGTTCCTCGCTTACATCATTTGAACAGAATCTAAAACGTTTATTTTCCGAATAACAGTGACATATGTTTTTTTTTGCGTGTGTGTGTACTTTTTGTTGGTTGCATGATCCTGCAGTAGTTGTCTTTCAAATCTTCAGCGCGGTGCAAAAGTGCCGCCTCAAATGCGTCATGTGCTGTTCTGCGCGTATGTATTGCATCGCATGTGTGTTCCATTTATGTATGTTATGTATAACTTCGAGTTGCTGGTCACAATAATACCGAGAAATTATCTCGAGACCTGTACGGTACTTCTGTTTTGCAAATAATTGTTTGTACTTCCACCCTGTAACGGCCCACTTCTGGGCTAACAGTATAAATAAATGAATGAATGAATGAATGACTGCACTTGTGTGTTGCTCTTTTTTTCCTCTTAGTAAAAGTCGTGAATACCGAACTGTTAAGCATAAAGCGAGTTGAAAGAAAATTTTGTACGCTCTTTCTCCTCAAGAAACAATACGATATACGATGTTGGCTCAGAGAACTGAAATATTGTTTTGTTTCCCAGAGAAAGCATTACTAGCAATGCGGTCTAACTAAATAATGTGATATTTCATGGCTAGTTGTGCCAACATAAGAAATAAAAGCCATTTTATTTCAGTTTAAATTCATTGCTACCTTAGCTGTCTTTGTTTGCTTGCAATTGGTGCATGTGAGGTCGAAGACTGATTCATAAATAACCGTGTAAAACGTCCCTCCTTTATCATCATTTTCGTCAGACCGTTTATTGACAAATACTGAAGAGCGAGCTTTTTACTATAACACAAACGCCAAGGGGCCTAGTATAATTAATAAAAAACATCAAGGTCTGCTTATAAAGCAGATAATACATCGAGCCATCGAGCCAGAACTTGAAGCTGACTTCACCGGGCATTGTTTCACAGCGAAAGCTGTATATGACTTGGAGAAACAAAAATTCGTCCGACAGCGATGTTACCAGCGGTCACCATTGGCTGTCCTATCAGTTACGTCATTCTCAGCGTCGTACCTAAACAGGCCGGCCATTGGCTGCGTTATGAGTGACGTCGTCCGTCCCGTCACAGCCGTGGCGCCGAGCGTGCGCGCAACAGTTTCTCCTGAAGCCTTCCATATGGGTATGCCACGAACAACTCTAGAAAAGCTCCGACAATAGAGACGTGAGAGATCTCTCATACACGGACTCGCTTGCTGGATTCCGTGCCGACCAGTTGTGCGCTCGCGATCTCCGGCGTCAGCGTAGCTCTGGCCGACTGGGCTCGCCCTACGTCATCTCCTGGCACCGACCTCCGACGACAATGTAGCTCTGACCCACTGGACTGGCTCCACGCCATCTCCTGACGTCGACAAGAGCTCTCGCAAGTCGTGCCCCGTCCTCGGACTTCTGTGACCGTGTTACCATCTTTTCTATCTCTTCTATCCCCTAGACTTGTCGTCGCTTTCTACACCTTTATTCCTATCCTTTTAATCCCTCCTCACCCCCATCCCTTGTAAGCTACTGCTGAGGTGTCGCACACTGTTGTAGACAGTTGCGGGGCTCACTTTTCTTTTCTTTTTCTTCTTCTAAACATAACCGCTCCCCCTCCCCCCCTCTCACACGCCGGGCCGACGGGGAAGCCCGGGCACAAAAACAGGCCCGGGATATCAAATGCTGGCACCAACGGCGTACCAATGATACGGCAGCCTTCCAAGCCACGCTAAATCGTGAACGGGAATGCAAGCGCCGATCGCGGGTGGATCCTGTAAACCACGCCACGCAGCAATATATATTTCATGATCTCAAACGCTTGCAACAACGCCGCACCGAACAATGAATGCGTGGTTCTTGAGGAAGGGAAAAAGGCATCTAATCTATTTCTGCCCATAGGCGACACGGCGTAGGCTCAACAATTGGCGTTGCGGCGTCAGCTTGATTATTGCGGGAGCGCATTCGCCGGAGCGAACGACCGCTTTCGATGGGAGTTTCTCCTGCGGCACTTTGGTTTCGGTTGCGGCGTCCCTTACAACCTGCGGTTCGAGAACAACCACTGTCACTAACGCGTGGCGAAACGCAGTTAACCACTCATTGTATACACTCCTCTATGACCGTGATCATACGAGGCAGAATATGGGGCATGTGAAACAAACACTGTTGTAAATCCAAGTCAAACGTGTGTCTCACCTCATTAAGAATCAAGAACATGTGCAAAGGCATCAGTGTCATGTCGGGTTCAACCTACCGCTAAACACCGGTGCCTCAAGTTTCAGCTTTCGAGTTTTTGTTTATTCAAAAAGCTATTTCGGTCCTGCACAAAAACCCAATATTTCTGAAAGGAAAATACACGCGCTTTTTTTTCTGTTCTCTTTGCGTGTCTGTTTAGCGCCCATGCTGTACACCCAAGACAATGATCACCCACATAACCTAAGCAGTTACCTTACGAAGACTAAATAGTCCTGCATTTGCTCCACCATGGCTGGTGAAATTTTTTGTAAAGCTACCAAAACGGGTACATACAAAAAAAACGCAAAGATAAACGCAGCCCAGTTGACGTTTGAGAAAGTTTTCCCACGTGTATCAAGGCGAATGACGACTACACAACAGTAATATTGGTGAGATATAGAAGATATTAAGCGGGGATCACGCTGGCTAACACATGTGTGATAAGTGGTTGTTGAACGTCCAGGAAGGTCTTATATGCCCGTATATGCTCTTTCGGTTTGTTTATTTTTCAAATGTGTCTTTGCTCGAACGAGTGTACTATCCCCATTATGCTTTTCGCCAAATTTGCGTTCAAACTATGACAGGAGTGTACGGATATTTTTAATTGCTAGTGAGCGTTCCCCTGCCAGTAAATTACCATCGAGCAATTATTCGTTGCTTTTATGTCACCTCTTATTTACTAACTCGCTCGTGTTGATGTTTACAGAAAAGCTGTATTTGCCTAACCTAAGCCATTGAATAAATCCTTCCCTCTTATTGCCCCCTTTATCTTAATCTCACTTCGTTTGGTGTAGGGTAGCAAAGCAAGTGTTATATTTCTGCTTGACCTTCCTGCCTTATTTTCACTTTTATTCAACTCTTTCTCTCATGCCGTTCTTGTACCATAGAAGGCGTCCGCTAAAACGCCATTGTCGGAGCTAGCAGGTCACGTCCTCTTCCTTGGGCTAGTCAGCTGAAAGAAGGTGCATTTCAATCCTATTGACCTTAACTGATTTAGTCTGTGCAAATGTACGGGATTTAACAAAGTTGGCAGCTACTGCTTTAACCTGGATGTTTTTGCTCTGTAAAGACACTAACACCTATGAAGCAATGCACAAAGGCGACATGAGAAGCGGAAGTGTCTTACCGTTGAAATGGTCCTGAATTTGGAAAGCACGCTTCCCTGAAGAAGGTTTAAAGGCAGCCGCAGTCACTGAAAGTCCGTTACGTGATTAGTCGCGCAGTGGCACATTGGAGGCGAGGGCAAGGATGGCCTGGGATAGAAGCATACATGACAGCTGTGATGGCTCGTCCAGGGGACAGACTCGTCGATTTCCATGGCCGACGAACACTTCCTGCGTAGAACGAGCCGCTGTGTTAACTATAAGCGTGAATTTGTCCTCATAAGTTCCATCACCGATAGCATAAGAATCTTCCATTGTCAACTTTCTTGTTTTTTTTTTCTAAAATGTTATTATAGAAGCTTGCATACTGGCCCGTCAAGACAGGCTGAACTATACCACCATTGGCATCATCATTACCATTTTATTATTATGTTACTTTTGAAGAGATTTTTACAGTATAAATGTGTACTCGCAAGTATTAAAGTAAGCTTGTTCTTTTAACAGAAACTTTTGGAAGCAACATAGTTGATCTCCTTGACACGGCATGTTTCGGGCAATAACAACACTGCACAGAATATCTGTGAACACTACAGACGACACACAAGCATAAATACACGTTGTTTTAAAGCTAAAAAACCATGTACTCTAATGCAGACCTATCAAGTTATCTAATGATCGAAGCTCGACGCATCCACAAAACAAGTGCAGTTTGCATAACGTTTAACTGAATGTCGATATGTTCCAAACCGATACACAAGTGTACACTTGTTTTTGTGTGTTGAATATACTTCCTTTTCACTTCTGAATTAGCCGCCCTACAATATAGCCTCGGGGCACTTAGGTACCTGTTTCAACAAACAATCGACCACGTCATCTATTTAAATTTCTTATTAAATAATTATGATTGGTAACGTAACTCATGATTACGATCATCATAAAAGAGCCCACTTTGGCAGGCGCACTAAACCGAGGGAACTCTGGTGGTGGTCTATGTTTAGATGTGAGCGCATGAAGCCGCCTTATAAGTTAAACGTAAACTTGACGTTAGGATTAGATGTCAACATGCGGACCTTGATGTCGCAAACATTGCTCGCCGAAACTCGCAGTGAAGTCGAACAGCCTAATTTTTTTAATGAAAGCTTTTGAACGAGCCCAGCGCATTCGCATGTACGTCTATCGTTTACTCTAATTGAGCTTGCGAATGACCTGAGAATAAGAGTTCTCGAAATGTAGAATCCGAGGTCTATACGAATAAACGCTGTATAACTTCAGTTTGTGATTTTGCAATCTTCAATTTCGGTACACGGTAACTTTAGTTTACACCCACTCATAGTTCGCAGGCGGTTGCAGAGAACAAATTTTTTCAGCTTGTGTTCGTCACATGTGAGGCTGTGAAAGTGGCACACCTAAAAAACAAACAAGTGAAATGTCTCTGCGGGGCGCCTACAAACATCAACGTTTAATCGTGATGTAGTACAGGAGAGAAAAATATTCTTTAATATGTAGGGTACCCTCTGTTCGAGATTATATCAAGAGATTACAGAAAGACACTCAATTCACGTTAGCCCAACGCGACGTTTTATGCTCTAACGTCAATACATGCGCGCAGTTGTTAAGAGTGCAGTTCAACTCAATACATGCACATTGCATGCTAGGCGATTAAACGCTATACTGGGAGTGACTGAGTGCTGAAGGATATAAGGTGACGATGAGGCTGACTGTGAGATAGAGCAGTAGTGACGCATGGTGACTGCATCCACTACACCGGCGTTCAGTCTATAAATCTAAAGCCATGACTAAACGAACGCGTTACAACGCGTCAACGTGTGGGCGTGCAGGCTCGGCGTCTTGCCGTGTCTCTAAGGGGAGGGGGCGGGGGGTGGTGATGCCGCAAACAAGGAGATGGCGTGCCACGCGAAGTGTTATAATGTGAGCGTGTGGTAAGGGCTTTTTTAGGGGTGCTGGCGGAATGTTGCTTGCGATTAGTTGCCAGCATTGCCCTCACGTGCCCCGCCACTCACCGAGTTGCAGAAGGATCTATTGCAGTGCTCCACCGGCCCCACCGAGTACCACAGTCTGCATGGCTGTTTACCGGATTGCTCTCGTCCTCACCGTTACCCTCACCAACAAGAGGCACGTGCTCCGAGCATCGAATTTGAATCATCGAGAATTACACCTTCCCTACTGGCACGTCGACACTCGTGCAAAACAACGACCGTTCTTTCGCAAGGTTCGTATACCAGGAATCGTAAAGTCTGTAGGTACTTGCGTACATACTTCTTTCACTGTTCATCTACAAGGCTGTACTTACTTTTTAAGAGCGAAAAAAAAACTGCTTTCATTTCCGTGAGTGACGTAACTGAAGAAACCTCGTGAACAACAAAACCTGCTTCATAAATTTACTCAGAGATACCTTGATTTGAGTTCAAAGTTTGTAATGGGGAGATCGCAGCTACTCCGCTCGTAAATATTCCGCGAGAAAGTATTGGCAGATGGTACTGTACGTGTCGGATTCTTTACGTAGATGTAGCGTACCAGCGCGGAATTCATTAGCTCTTTTTCGCGCAGATAGTTTCGTAACCTGGCCGAAAGATTGTCTACTCGCCCGAGCTTCCTCTTCAAGATACATAACAATAACAGGCTCGCTTGTACACGGTCGGTTGTTTCAATAAACGTCCGCGCTGGACCTACGCCAACGTGGTGCGCTGAGGCATAGTCCCCTGACCGATGCGCTGCTAAAAGATTCGTGAAGAAATGTTGGGTGCCCGCCGCGGTGGTCGAATGATTGTGGCTGATAAGCCGAAGGTCGCGGGACTGAATCCCAGCTGCAGTGCGTGCATTTTTGACAGAGGCAAAAATGTTTTAGACCCGTGTACTTGGATTTAGGTGCATTTTCGAAAGCCCCAGCTGGTAAATTTGTGGAGCCTTCCACTAAAGCGTCTCTCATAATCGTATCGTAGTTTTTGGGACGTTAAAGTTCAGATATTTTTATTGAGAAACGTTGGGTTCATACAGTGGCTATGCTCTCGTATTCGTACCAGGATCAGGAATAGTTACGAATTTATGTACAGCTAGGTATCATTCCGCGTAGGAAGGGGGTCGGATACATGTAATTTTTCGCTTTTTTTAGTGGGAATGTTTTTAATCACGTACATGTTTTATGCGGCCCATACCCAATGAATCAATGTCAGGGGGACTGTATGTACCATTTTTGTGCATGCACATTTTTGCACCAAAACAGAGAGGGATAAGTTGGACACGCGCATGCGTAAAAGTGTTAAGAAAGTGCTCGGTATCCCAACCACGCCTAGCACTGAAAAGTTTATGAAGATCGGAACGCATTATGCCACTACTGAATTGATCGAAGCATAGAGGTCGGCCCAAATCATTCAGTTATCAAATTGCAAAACAGGAAGACAACTTCTAGATGCAGCAGGCCTTCGTCCTATCTTTAATCAGGGAGAAACTATGCAACTGGATCACCAAACAAGGAATACAGTTTCTGTTGACCCTTTTCTAGAAAATGACATTTCAAATACAATGAAGGTCGTAGATTAACGAGAGCTACGGCTTTCATACGGAAGCTCTCCGGAACGGAAACATTTGTTGATGCAGCGCGCCACGCCGGCGGCAACAAGTTTTCTGTGGCAGTTGTCAATGAGAGAAGAGAACTCCTCTCGGCCGCTTCGCTGAAGACCTCCTCAGTCGGTGTAGCAGAACAGACTGCTGTATCACTGGAATTGGTGGACTCAAAACGCGCAACGACCTACACTGACTTCCGAGCAGCCGTTAGAGCGTTTGCATCAGGATTGATAGCCACAGATGCAGCCAGGATTCTCCTCGGCAGACCCCCCTCCGACATTCTTCATCACATAGCCTAGTTTTCAGCTCACATGGGGTCAAACGTACTACCGGGTCCCCTGAACCCAAACGAAATAGCCCACTATACATGCGTGAGGTTTCACATGCCGTGACGGGCTGGTCTCTCGCGTGAGTTCGGGAAAGCTCCTCCACAGTGATTTTCTCGTTACCTTTCACAAGATAACATCTCATTACAGAGGAGAGCGACAGACATTTCCCTTTCCTCATTTTGAGCTCCATAGATCAAAGCGAGCAGGCTTTGCATGCCCCAGATGGGGTCTTAACCCTTCAGGGCATGCTTTATTCGGAAGTTTATCCACTTTACCCAGATTGCGGTGAATACTGTTTTCTGAGTCACATGCTCTGGCAGTGCCCTGAGCTACAGGACTTTAATCGAGAAGTGGACTGGATGACGGCAATCACAAACCCCACACAAAACGCCCTTCTTAAGGCTGTCCAGAGGGCCCGTGAACGTGCTGAAAGGCATGGTCTCTATGTTCCGACATGGGACTAGACAACGGCTGGGTGGGGACCTACTTAATTGACCCACTGCTTGGCCTCTCAGAACGAAAATAAAGTTGTTTGTCAGTCTGTCTGTCGCACGCTTGCCTACATTTATTGATGTTATCTATTTACTGTTGTTCACGGTTACATCCTTAACCCGCCGTGCCATCAGCGTAGTCACACTTGTATGGACAAGCATTTATCTCCGGGAGCATGATGATTCGCGACTCGCCACGTGTTGTCAAAAACTGTGCACAACCTCACACATCAAGTATGAAATAAGTGCTTCAGGTGCACCGTTAGATATAGATATTATGCTAACGTACTCTCGGCGTTGACTCAGAAACCATACTTTTGTAAGTAATATCCGAGTCAATCCGCTTCACAAAGAAAAAAAAAACAATCCTTCTTACAATCACCAGAGCACATGTTGGTGCATTTCATATAATTAGGAAACAATAACACGAAGAGGAAAGAAAACGATAGTGCATGCTAAACATCAAAGGCTGCGGGCCTTAGTTCTCGTGGCAGCACAAGGTCTTGGCATCCATCAAACAACGTATCAGCTAACACGCCTGACATTACCAGAGATACGAACAGCAATACTAGTTTTACTGTAACCTTGAGTACTTTGTAATCATGCATTAGCGAATGGTCGTTTACCATAAATCGAGTGGTTTACCAAAACACGAGTGGTGTTTAAGCAACTGGCAGCGAGTATATAGCAAGGTAAGTACACTTAATGTCGAAGTTCTTTAGCGAGTAACATAGCTCCAGCGCTATACACACCCTCAGCAAAGATTCGACAAAAGCCCCACCACGGCGGTCTAGTGGCTAAGGTACTCGGCTGCTGACCCGCAGGTCGTGGGATTGAATTCCGGCTGCGATGGCTGCACTTCCGTTGGAGACGGAAATGTTGCAGGCCCATGTGCTCAGATTTGGGTGCACGCTAAAAAACCCCAGGTGGTCAAAATTTCCTCAGCCCTGAACTACGGCGTCTCTCATATTCATATTGTGGTTTCGGGACGTTAAACCTCACATATGAATGAACGAACTAATGAATGAATGAATCAATCAATCAATCAAAGATTCGACAAAATGCTATACAGTGCAGGCACTTTCTTTAAGGAGGCATGCGCTTTAGGCATGCGCACTAATTCTGTCACTGTCCGAAGCCGAAGTCAGTTGATTCACAGAGGCGTGAGGCCTTTATTCTTTTGGACACCGACCCTGGCGCATTTTGAACGGATCGCTGGGCTTTTCGCCAACTACGAACCGAAAAATGACGCACGTACATGCAATGACACTCAGACTGGACGGCGCCGGTGCTCAATTGTTCGTGCACAAAAAAGAGCGCTAGACGAGGGTGGCAACGGTCTCGCACGTCATAGTATAAAGCACACTCGCTCTCTATGAAGACAACCGTTTCTTTTGTCTCGAGAGGCACGCAGTGTTAAAAAAACCGAGAAAAGATTAATAAAAGAAGGAAACACGATTTGTCCCACTGCCAGACTTCTCACGAGGAACAATAGCAGAATCAAGACTAGTTTAGGCCTTGCATTCTTATTTTAGGCAGGAGCCTTCCACTGCAGCACTCTTGGACAAGAATAGGCCGTGGCCAGAACGATCCTGTTATCTCTGAGAGCAAAAAAAGAAGTACGGCACAAAGGGCATCGAAGCGTATAAAAATAACAAAAAAGCAGAAAAAAGAAAGAGTTTGCGATTCGCTGCATAGAACACTCGTGCGAGCCTTTCTTTTTCTTCCGGCACCGATCTGCAAGTCAATGCCATCCACTGACGTGCAGCACGCCCACACAATCAGCTGTATGATAGGGAGATTGAAGAAAATGCCTGGATAGACGAGGCGTCGGAAAAAGTCCGCCGCCACAGGAACCCCGCGAGTCTCATTTGAGAGAGATAAACGCGGTTATTTCTCATTTGTCCGGGAAGCAATAATAATGAAGCATTCGAGAGGTAAAGAAGTATTTATTCATATTTGTTTAGACACGCGTATAATCTGAGTACGAGTCTGGCGCATGTGTCCATTGCTGTCATAATAACCGTAAAGAAATATTTGAGATTGCGGCCCGGGTATTCTCAAGTGGTTGTGGAGATTACCGGTCACATTCGTGGAAGGTCGATTAGAAAATGACACAAAACCCTCCATGCAAGAAGCTCGCGACATTCCTTTGTCTCTGAGAAGAAAAAGGAATCTTTCTTGTAGATCCTCAATTACACGTTATCACTGTTTAGAAAGCAACAAGTGAACTCCCTTAAGAGATCATTCTAATTTCAGTAGAGTGCCGTGAGACCCAAAAAAGAGTTACCATAATTTATTAAGAAGAGTCATATAGGTTTTACGTCAGGACTCCTCGAAAAGAATAACATGCGGACTTGAGTATATTCTTCCCCTAGAATGTACTCCGTACAAGTTTGAATGTACTCTGTGCATGTTGAGAGTTGAGCCTACTTTATAAGCTCCACTTCCAACTCTGTCACCCTCCAGCCCGTCTACGCAATCAAACTGGCACCCTGTTACGTCTGTGACGATATGTATACTATCAGTGCAGCGGGGATATTCTCTTGGCTGAACAGGGACTACGAGAAAGCCGTCACTAAGCTGCCAAAACGAGGCAGTGCCGCTTTGACTAGCGGTGATAACATTTCGCCAACGCTGAAAAAAATAAGACCGTAGTTCTTACAATGTGATAAGGCTTTCGCTACCCTTCGACGTGACAGCAATATAAGCTGTGCTGAACTGCATTTGCGCACCTCGGGGCGTGAGCAGCAAGTGTCATGAAGAAACTGGGTATACATGACTATGGCTTGACGTCACGAACTTGAATAGACAGCGTGTTTATTTGTTTTTTCAAAGCGTGTTATTTTTTGTTGTTGTTGTCAGTGGCCGCTCTTTACCTCAACGCAATATTAATGATTGCTGGTGTTTAACGCCCCAAAACTACAATACTATCATGAGAGATGTCGTTGTGGAGGGCTCCGGAAATTTCGAACATCCACAGGGAACAAGCATTTGAATACCGACAGCACAAACAAACTTCTACTCGAACCCCGTGCACCTCCACAGGAGCTATCCACACCTATACCCGGACAATAGATGAAAACTATCCGTGCCCGTGTGCTCAAATTTGGGTGCCCGTTAAAGAACCCCAGGTGGTCTAAATTTCCGGAGCCCTCCACTACGGCGTCTCTCATAATCATATAGTGGTTTTGGGACGTTAACACCGCATATCAATCAATCTATGAAATGCAAACTATCCGCAATCAAAAGAGCTTCATGAAAAACATATGCTGTGCAAATGTTCTAACTTATCAACATGTTCCCTCTGAAGCCCACTAAGAGCGGTGCTGGCTGGTGCTGCTCAGCTAGGAAATTCAAGACCAAACATGGGTTATCTAGCAGGCCAGAAAGGCTAAATGGAGACAACGTCTCCTGGTACCTACATGTGTGGTCAAGCGCATGCCAATGCCACAATTATGCCGGATCATGCGATAAAGTTTATACACTTACTGCTCATTAACGTGTACGGTCATCGTGCCGTACACGGGACTCTCACATTTCGTATATATCAAAATGTGACCGTCGTGGCAACTAAATACAGTAACAAAAAAACGGAAACTGCCAATTTACAGCCTCCACCAGTTTTCCTGTGCTTTACTTGCTTCATTTCTAAAGATAACGTGATGTGACTGACTCCTCATTTTTAATTCATAAGACACACTTGAATGAAATATACAGTTGGAGCACGACAGCAAAACGAGAAGCTGGCCAAGTTGGAATGATGTGATATAAATACATGATATAAAGTATGATAACACTTCTTGTTGTACGCCTCGCCAAAACAAGCAAAGAATGATCTTCTAGACTGTACAAAGATTTTCTCGTAGGCATTGTAAATATACACCCTTCGGCAATCAGTGTTAATAGGCATTTTTCTACGCTCACTTTGTATGTGCATGCTTGAGTTATATTTTACTGTTCTTTAATTACTTTTTGATTGTACTATCGTTAGCTGTGTCAGTCTATTTTATTTATTGATTAACATTTCAGAAGAGGTCGAGTAAAGCATTTGCAGGACAGGGACGCAGGAAGAGCACAAGACGAGCGCTCGTGTCGTGTTTAGCTGTCCCTGTTCTTCAGAGGCTTTACTGTTACTAATATCTGCAGCCAGATCTATACCTTAAGAATCCCAACCAAAACTTCATTACGTTATTTCTTTTAGGAGATGACGCATTTTTGTTTCGATACTGGACCTAATGAGTAGTTGTGTGCACAAACGCTAAGGTAAAAGTATCGTTACTGGTACCTCAATAGAAGTTTTAATGCTCAGGCTCTGCTACCTCTGCACTATGAGCGAACCGGACGTACCGTGGAAGGGCAACCTCTTGTTTTGCCGTTGATGCTTATCTTTACTCTCTCTTCTTGTGTCACTATTTGAGCCTACTTCTCGCCTTCCTTCGCACCTCATAAACGTAACTGACGTTCACTTAGCTCTCCGCTCACGTTGCCGGTGCCTCCACGTGCTCATAACGTCGGCTCTTGCGGTCACAAAGAGGAAGACCCCCTGCAGCCGCCTGCCTGTCTGCCCTCACCCACATAGCTCTCATGGTTCGTGATAGATACCAACAACATACCCCTCCCTCCCCCTTCCGCCACTATATGGGATACGTGGCCACACAAGCGTGGTTTCCTGGAGCTGCACATCGAGCAAGATTGCAGTTGTTTATTGTTTGCAGAATTCTACTGTTTTTCTTACGAGCACACCCTGCACTTCCAGCCGTTCTATAACCTTTCGCCGAAGTGACAACATAACAATGCCACCTTTGCTGCCGCTACACCACAGTTGCTACCATCATAGAGCGTGCACGCTGAACTAGCTGCAATCTCCCGGCATCCAACACTGTTTCTTCCCCCATAGTGTAGCCGACCGGTAGTTGAGGAGGCCCGAAAAAGGCAGTCAATTACGGCGTGGCCCTCCCTCGCACTCCCTTTATTTGGGATACGACTTTTTTTATCTTTTAGGCAGGAACACGCGTTCACTCTAGCGTAGCGATAAGGCCGGTCGCGTCTGTAGCACTGCGGCGCAACCACTTAGTTGATCCTCTGCCTCGCCAGTTTTGCTTTTCTAGTTTGTGTGCCTTCGGAGGCCAGGAACAGTTTGCTCGAATCGTGAAGCCGTGGTTACAGGTGTAACCCCGAAGGTTACTTTTCTTTTTCGGCCTTGTAATTAAAAATGTTCCAGATAGCAAGGATGTAATCATCGATTGTTAGCCATCGATTTCGAACAGCTGCTTTCCCTTCATTCCTAGCAGGGCTACATGCGAAAATCACTGCCAATATGGCAGTTACTTTAACAAAGAACCGAATACAAAAAGAATTGCTAAACTCAGTTAAGCGCGTGAGAATGTGTCTGCTTTTTTTTTTCGTTACTTCTTTTTTTTTGTACACCAGTAAATTGGCTTCCGTACAAATAGCTATTCTGTATGGACGTTATATTGGTACCTGTGTGCTTCGCAAACTAAACAATGAATTTTTAATATCTATCTCTTAAATGTTACTGCATTGTTCAACCATAACGTGGAGTAGCGCGGCATGTCATAAGCCGATGCGAGCAGCGATGTAGTTTGACCACAGGCACGACCCGTTCCGCGCTACCACCTTAATCTGAAGTGCTGTATAACATACACGTGGTGTAAGAGAACTCGAGGAAAGAAACCGTACATCAAACACAGAAACAGAACTTACAGGCGTCTAGAAAGAAGTCGCAACACGCAGGCAATTCAATAGTAGAATGAATTGGGTGCTTCACCTGTGTCAGGCCTGTAATCAGGAGGAATGCCCTAGAGACCCCCCTCCCCCCCTCGCGAAGTTCGCATGCTAGAGGGTGTGGGTGTGTTACCGGAAACAAATAATGAAAATAGGTGTTTTCGATGCGTTCAACAAGTGACTCTCCTCTCCGGAAAAATATCCCGGGCAACGGACCTGGTCTGTACTCACGCTAACGCTAAGCTAAATAAATACTGCTCTGCAAATATTGGAATATGTAGTCTTAAAACATTTGACTAACAGTTGCTTAGACCAGTCTTCACCAACCAGCATTCACTTTATCTTTGATTACTTAAAAAAAAGTGTAACCTTAACGTGTTTTATAGGCAGATAGGTAGAGTTAGTATCCATAAACCAACCTTACAGTCAACTGTTGTACTACATTTGGAGTCTTTAACACGCGCTACGAGTGACAGAACGATACAGGAGAGAGCATAGCCGTAGTTATAACGCAGGCTCTCGTTTTTTATAGTTCGTATGCAAAAATGAGCCTTGCATCTTAATTTTCTTGTCGTTTCTGGGCATTTATTGAGCGCCAAGGGCACCAACGTTAAGGAAAACATGATATACAGATTAGGTTCAAATGAAAATGCGTGTAAAACAATTTCGCAGATAACGCCCACATTGTTATCGCCGCTATGTAGCGCAGCCTGAAATAAACTTGAGGAAAATTATGCGCAATAACTGGGCGTACAGAGACCATTATCGAGGTCCCATCTAACAAGCTAATAAATTTCTTTGATACTGTGCGCATTAGCAGCAAAAATAGCCGCACAAGAATACACAGTAGTAGGGCTGGCGTGCCTATATGTAAATTTTCAAGGGTTTTACGAGCCACATCTGCGATATAATTAAGAGGCCTGCTACAGAGGAGGGCTTCAGCAATTTAGATTAGTTTTTTTACGTGCGCTGATAATGTAGAGTACACGGGCCTCCAACATTTGGCCACTTTCGAAATACGATCGCAGAGACCGAACCCTTGATCTTCGGTTTAGTAGCCGAGCGGCGCCTGTGTGTTCAAGTGTGACATTTCATTTACTCAATTACGTTCGTGTATTTTACGCACTGGCTGTCACGAATAATGGTTCAAAATTAACCCATCACAATTATAACGTTTACAATTGAGAAATAAATGCCAATGAACGGGTATAGCCATGTAACTACTAGACTGGCTATTTTTGCGTCACGGGGATGTGAGAAGAGCGATGCAGTATTAATAAGAGTTCGATACTCAAGATGGCTATCCAGTTGTTTGCTGTGCTCCTGAGGGTCATTCTAGCATGTGCGCATAGAAGGATACGCAGAAAGCGCTTAAGAACGCGTAGAAAAGAAGCAACGTACTCTCTCTACTACTGCACTGCTCGCAGAGTTACCTCTTCCATTTTGGTTCAACTCCAACACGCCTATGGCCATCAGTATGCACAGCTCTTCCATAGTGGGCAACAAGGAGTTACGTGTTTAAGGCCGACTTACGAGCTGCCGAGCCCAGCTGCGCACCGAAAAGGCAGCAGATAGAGATAGGCATTCGCACACGGACAAGTTCTCTGAGGTAGTACTCGATCTCTACCTTAAGAAAGTCATCTCCCCCCGCTTTCCGTGAAATTAACATCAAGAGTGAACTGGAAGTTAAGAAAGAAAGAAAGAAATAAAGAAAGAAAGAAAGAAAGAAAGAAAGAAAGAAAGTTTTGGCGTTATTGCCCCGGTTTCGTATTGCTGCGCTTCCGTCTGCATACTATTCGCGTGCGTTACGAAATATGCACGTATTCTTCGCAACCACCTTCGCCCCCTTTCAAAGAAAAAAAAAGAACCACTCGTTCAACAATCTCTGCAGAGGATGGCATCCTTTTCGGGAAGAGCGAACAACGCGGGACAAGCCTTGACTCTTCCATTGCGAACGAAAGCGAACACGTCAACTTACGTGCACTCTCGGCCGCCCACGTGTGGTGTCTGAACTGTGCGCGCACTGCGCACGACGGCGAAAGCCGTTCGTCGTATCCTTGTCCATGACGACGTGCCCTTTATCACGTCGTTCGATCTTCGGGAATCATGGGAGACTGGTTTCTAGCGCCCTCTCCGCGACCCACGTCACCTCTTGCGACGACGGGTGTTATAAGCGCCCCACGCTCGAGCTTTATCGCCGTCCTCGCGTTGGTCGTCCGCCAAAGCCACGTGCCCCCGGACGTGAGTTTCTGGCGAATATAGCTTCTCGCGCGCCGAAGCTCGTGCCTGGGCGACTGCGAGGAGGGCTGGGTCTGAGTGTGGTTCGATCCCTCGAGCGTGGGAGCTGTTGCGCTGCTTAAGCTCGCATTAAGAAGTAACCAGATACATACTGTGCCACTACCTGCGGTATTGCTCACGGAGGCACAGTACAGGCGCTCCATAAGTTTAACGGCCCACATGCGCCAGAATTCCTGTGCCATTGATAGGCTTTATGATGTCGCGTAACAAGGTGGTGTAATACCCTACTGCACTTTCTGCATTCAACCAGTCTATTGGAACGGCTCTGATTGAAATACCCTGCTTGTGGTCATATGTGCACTTTTTTTCGTTTTTATTTGATCTCTCTCTATCCTCTCCCTTTCAAAGTAGCAAACCGGTCACTAGTACAAGGTTAACGCTGCTGCCTTTCATTTTTGTATGTTTCTCTCTTTTTAATTCCTTACTAGTAAAGTGCTCGAAACTCTGGATCAAGACCCTCCAGAAGTTGCAGGGCTGTTTGGACTGTCGGAATATTCATCTTTATTTCAACAGCATGAATTTTGTGTCCATTCAAGATCTAAGCATCTCAACAATGCAGAGGTATTGCTCTGGCAAGCGGTGGGAACTAAATGATGTTGTCGACTTCTCCATTATGTGCTGGGACCATTGTAACCACTCTACATTCTGCTGCGGCTTTGGTTGTGAATGCTCAGCCACAACCTACCTTAGGTCAGCGATTCCCCTTTTGAATGCCAGAACGTTCAAGTCGGCTGAGCCAGAGAAACTGGCCTCAGTGACCGACTATACTCTTGTGTTTTTGCAGCGCCCTTCTTTCTCTTTCAGTCTATTTCACATTCCCTTACCGCTTAACAGTAGCGAAGCCAGGAAATGGCACACCAGCCCGCGTTCCCCCCTACCGTTACTCCCCCTACACCCGAATCTATTTTTTCGCGGCATACACAGCACATGATTACAGGAATATGAAGTTTAGCATGTTAATAATGCATAACTGAACACTTAGCGCAAAACTTGACACAGGACAAGACAAGGGACGACGACGACCGCTGGTTGGACTCTAGCATTCGTTCTGTGTTGTCATGTGCCAAGTTTTGCGCAACGTGCTCAGCCAAGAGCCCAAGACGCTCGACCTCATCAACCTGCTCGGTCCCCACTTTCGATCAGAAAGCTGACCCCAAGAAAAAAACAACTCAGCCTACGCTTCTGCCCCCATGCAGGGTAGCAATCCGGTTGCTAGTATTATTACCCTTATTGCTTTTTCTTTTGCTTCGGCTCTCTCTCTGAGCTCACGAGACGAATTTAATTCTATAGAGGCCATCGCATGAAGGGAGGAAACAGACAGGCAGATGGCAGAATGGTTTACTAAGAAAGTGCAACCCTGTTCAACCTGTTGGAATATGGAGAAGTAAACATTTATTGCAGCTTCCGGGACAAAATATTTCAATATAATTGCCATCATTGCAGTGCGCACCACTTTGAGTTGCCAACCTTGATCACACTTGGGTGTCGTGGCAGTGACTGGTAACGCTGGTGGGAGTGTTAACAATTTTAAACGTTCAATATTCTTACCCTAAAACGTGAAAGTTTACATAACTTCTAGTAAAAACCAATATTTTCGTGATGTTTTCAATATTCCTGCTGTTTACTTTAACACATTTGGACCTCATTACAGCTTGTAGTAGCCTGTAGAGCATTTGGTAATGTCGGACCGTTTAATGCGACCGTCTATAGTTCCACATTGGAAGGATCAAACGGGAAACGTCTGATTCTTCTCTTCTTTCTTTCGAAACATGGTGCTGGGGACAACCCTGAAAGAAAAATGAAAATGTGTCTGATATCGTATACGACTTGCACCATTGATCTTTCAAACTGCCTCGAATTATCTGTCGCAGATAAACTTCCCGCTGCGCTGAGCAGATAATGTGCCACATATAGCGGCTCCCACATCCTTTTGCAATCAACTCGATAAAATGCACTGATCTCGTTCATATTTCACCACTAATCGTCTTTTCTTAGATCACGTTGAGCATGATCTCAACACTATTGAGCGCGTACGAGAGTCGTTATCATTGCAAAAGACACAGTACGCATTTGCACCGTCATTTCTTGTACAATCTCAAGTACACAAATCACTTTTACAGCATCTACGGTACGGAGCTTAAACAAAAATAATACGTTAGGTGTCACACGCACAGCGCCATCACAGCAAGTCGCGGAGTAATTTCATATTGCCCAACCTAAATGAGAAGCGATATTGAGTGGCTTGGCATTCGTGACATACCTGGCAGAGGTTATCCTGTTATGTAACATATCTCAGCCGATGAGTACCACCAGATAACGTCAACCAATCGAGCATGACCCAATGCCATTTCCGATGCACCTGACCTTCTAGCAGTGTTTATACACTTCGATGTATCTTGGACACAGTCTGCGTCGCAGCTCTCAGAGGAACCCCCGATGTCGTTGTCTCCTATATCGAGATATTTGGCTGCTTCTCAGAAGCCTGTAGTTTCAGCCGTTGCAATTACGATCGCCACAGTAGTGACACAACATCAAGGAGCACCTTGCGTCTTTCAAAGTTGGATACCAGAAAGACAGGAAAAAATTATCGCCTTTAAAGTTGCCCTTGACAAATCATCTCTTGAAACACACACCTAGTGCTATAAAAGATCCCTAAGGCTAGAGGAATACGCATAATGCACCGCGAGTTAAAAAAAAAGAAGTCAACTAAAATACTTGTGTTCGACTTAACCCGCCCTGGCATCTTAGCGGCAAACGTTTCACCAGAATGCTGGTTTGATTCCCCGCCACGTTGTCCGCATTGCGATGACAGTGGCACGTGTGAGAACACCCATCTACACAGATTTAGGTGCAGCTTTAGAAATCCCGGTGGTCCAGATTAATCCACAAACACCCTCGCTCCCTCCTGTTCTCATTAAGACGTACCTCATATTTATAGGTTCAAAGATCCAGGTGGCCGAGACTAATCCACAAACATCCCCGCTACATCCTGTTCTCATTAAGAAGTACCTCGTAATTATACTCCCATATTGACACCTTAAATTTTAGAATAAATAATACCGTAACCAACAAATACAGCGCCCGCCACTAAAACCATTATTTTTTATTATACTTAGAACGGACCTGAGCCTGTCAACTATAGTATATTGCCCAGTATATTCTAGGCACTATAACTACAGAAACACAACCTTTATAAATGTTGTTAACCGTCTGAGCGATGTCTACATCTCCCTCACACGCGTGGCCGCGCGAAGGCCAATCTATGAGCCGCCATTTTTCTTTTCAGCACATGGTATGGTGGCATGCGCAGCACGGCGTTGCATGCGCAGCACGCTGTGCTTGCAAATCGTGTGGGCCGATGTACAAAGTCGGTAAGCGGCGTGTGCATTCCGAGGGTGTCGAACAACTTGTGGCCTTCCTTCTTTTAGGAGCGAAGCTCCTTAAAGCGGCACCCGTTCGTCTCTCGTCGTAGTACGTAACATGTTTTACGCTTTGACCTGCAAGGTGGTGCCGGTGGGAGATTTCTATGGTGCGTTGTTGAACACTAAAAAATTCGCAGCGTACGCGTTAACTTAAAGCCGAATTCTCCTGTCTCTCATTCCCCGTTAGCAGCCATTGGCATGTACATTGAGCACTATCTGACAAGAAAAGGTTGCTACGTTATACTCGCTGGGTCTAACCTCCTTGGTTTTAGAAAGGCTCAGCGAGCGTTGGGCCGCAGTGCCATAAATACAGTGAACTAGTATATACCATGAACTCGAGGTGGTTCACGGTGGGAAGTATACAGGAAGCACAAGCCGTAAGAAAGTGGGCGTGTGCCACATCTCGTTTAGTCCTTGGAATGTCCGCTGGATGGCGGTGCTTCTATATGGGAAATAAATGATGAAAAGATGCGAAATGGTGGTACTTAGAGTGTTGAATAGATGGACGAACGGACACACAGAGAGATGCATTGACGGACGCACGGATGGCTGCAAGGATGGATGGACGCATGGGTGGAGGCAGAATCAGATGCATGGACGAACGCACGAATAGACGTGCGAATGCGCGAACAGACGCACGATCGGACGGGTGGATGGACGCACGGATGGTCACACAGACGGACGCATGGACGGATGGAAGCGAGAACAAAAGGACTAACGGATGCTTAGCCCCACTCTGCATCACTCACCCCGTGGATAATCTGCCATTTTTTTCCAAGCCAGGTACTGACTGTCAAGTGTTAACTGTATACTGGGATCAAGATTTTACTCGTTAGTGACTTTTTAGAAACCACGCTGCCGAAATATTACATATCACTGGCGGCGTTTTATGTTTATCAGGCACAAATAACTTGCGCGCCATCGTATTCATCACACAAAGGACACGAAACAAGAACGAATGTATGAGCCGCGTTTTATTTCAAGTCATCTTGACGCTTGTAGAAAAAAAATAATGGTGAGCAATGGCATGTACACACACACACACACACATACACATGTATGTATATATATATATATATACATATATATAAGGGAAACAAGTGTACACCTAAGGGCTCGTTTTTCGTGTTTTACACAATATTAATGAGATCTAACAGACAATAATGCCAATGAAAGTATAGGGGAAGTTCTTAGGCCAATTGTAATGTAAATGAGAAGAAAGACAAGTGGGTGAAAAATAACTTGCCGTGGGCAGGATCCGAACCTGCGACCATTGAATAACGCGTTCGATGCTCTACCACTGAGCTACCACGACAGCCATGCCACCAGCCACTTAATTGGGTATCTATGTCACTTTAAACGTGGGCACTGACTGACACTCCCTCGTTTAAATTGACAGAGAAACCCAACAAAGTGGCTGGGGGGATAGGTGCCGTGGTAGCTCAGTGGTAGAGCATCGAACGCGTTATTCAAAGGTCGCAGGTTCGGATCCTGCCCACGGCAAGTTATCTTTTCAACCACTTTTCTTTCTTCTCATTTACATTACAATTGGCCTAATAACTTCCCCTATACCTTCCTTGGCATTATTGTCTGTTAGATCTCATTAAATATATATATATATGTATATATATATATATATATATATATATATATATACTTTTCTTTTGTCGTGCTTTGACATAATAATAATGAGATTTAACAGACAATAATATAAAATAAAAGTTCTTCTGGAAAAAAAGTGCAGCATATGCACGGAGTGAATGATGGAGAGTGGGGCGAAGCAGTCGTCCGTCCATGCGTCCATGCGTCCATCTGCATGACCGTCCATGCGTCTGTTCGTGCGCCCGTCCCTGCGTTCGTTCATGCATCCGCCCCTGCGTCCGTTCATACGTCCATCCACGCATCTGTCTGTGTGTCCGTTCGTCCATCTATTCAACACTCCAAGTCCCACCACCTCGCATCTTTTTATCATATATTCCCCATATAGAAGCACCGCCATTCAGTGGACATTCCAAGGACTAAACGAGAGGTGGCACACGCACACTTTCTTACGGCTTGCGCTTCGGGTCTACTTCCCACCTTCAACCACCTAGAGTTCATGGTATATACTAGTTCACTGTATTCATGGCATCGCGGCCCAATGCTAACTAAACATTTCTAAAACCAAGGAGGTTACGCCCAGCGAGTATAACGTAGCAATCTTTTCCTGTCAGATAGTGCTCAATGTACATGCTTGTGGCTGCTAATGTGAAATGAGAGACAAGAGGATTCAGCTTTTAATTTCTTACGGCTTGCGCTTCGTATCTGCTTCCCCCCCTTTAACCACATCGAATTCATTCACGGTATATACTAGTTCATTGTATTCATGGCCCTGCAGCTCAACGCTCGCTAAGCCTTTCTAAAACTAAGGAGGTTACACCCAGTGAGTATAATGTAGCAACCCTTTCTTGTTCGATAGTGCTCAATGTACATGCCAATGGTTGCTAATGGGGATCGCAGCGTGCGCGTTGACTAAAAGCCGAATGCTCCTGTCTCTCATTCCCCATTAGCAGCCATTGGCATGTACATTGAGCACTATTTTTTATTGTTAAACAACGCACAGAAGAAATCTCTCACCGGCAGCACCTTGGAGGTCAAAATGTTATACTTGGCACCACCTTGCAGGTCAAAGCGTAAGACTGGTTACATATTACGACGGGACGCGGGACGAACGGGTGCCGCTATAAAGAGCTTCGCCCCTAAAGAGTCACAGCTTTGCCAAAAAGGCGAAGCAATGAATGCGATAGCAACCAATTGAAAGGTCACGCGCAGAATGGAAACAGATCGAAACGTGCCCCGCGTTTCTTACGCACAAATGACGCACGAAACGTACTCACAGGTACGGATGCACGCGAATAAGCGTCTAATTTGTTACTGTGCGGTGTCTGAAAAGCCCACGCTTTTCGCAAACGGAGACTTCACTGATTCCAGTGACCTTTGTGCACACGGTAACTACAGCAGAATTCTTCCAGGTAAAGCTTGAGGCCAGCCAAGGCGTACGACTTTCCCATTTTTGCCACCGCGAGATAAGGGCCCGTGAGGTAGCGTCGCTCCCCTTCTCTAGCCGGGAAAGTATGCGTAGGAGGCTATAGAGCGGGCGCTGATGCGCGATGTGGCGACGCGCGCTCATTACGCCATCTTGCTGGTAATGCGTAAAACACAATCCCCCCCCTCCCCCTCGAGATGCTCGTGAGCAGCGGTAAGCGGCAGATATAAGTAGCTTGCCGTTTGACCGGTAAAGAATGTGCTTCGGGGTTGCTCACAATAAAGAAGAAAATAGCGCCGGTGTTGCTGAGTGGTTAATGCCTCAATTTCACGACATGGAGTTCCCACGTTCGATTCCGCGCACCAGAGTGTTTTTTTTCTGAATTTTTTTTCTTTCTTGCGTTTAAATATACGTAGATACTTATACATATTCGGTGCATGACATCTACGCCGACGCCCACGTCGACGCTGACGGCGGCGGCAGGATTCAGCCAAGAGTGTCTATATAGTTGCTATCGCAATAATATGCAGGTCAAAGCAGCCTACTTGTTCTATCGGCGTCAAATGAAACCCGAACAGCGGCAAGCCTTCTCGGTGGCATAGTGCGCGCCGTCCACTCACCGCCATGAACAGGTTCGCACATATGCGCTGAGCGGCCGAACAGGATGTGCGCGCCTGTCAGTGGTGATGAGCGGACGGCGCGTACTATGCCATCGCGAAGGCTTGCCACTGTTCAGGTTTCACTTGACGGGGATAGTTGCTTCTGTTGGTCTGGGGTAAAACTTTACGATGCACGTTATGCTGTGCAGTGAAACTTAGTGGTGGCCTTTAGGTCAGACTTCACTTGGACATTTAGTTAAGTCCTCCTCGAACAAATGTGGTCTCTCGCATGCATCACACGCGCTACCAATGACATTGTTTACCAGGTACTTTCTACTAGGTCGTCCCTCATCTGAGTCGTCCTTGTATTATCTGCACTGCGGCTGCGTCCTTTGATGGTTGATGAGCGCAGTGGAAAGCACTCCGCAATTCTGCATTCCAACGCAACCATCGCATTAAGCACCCTAGTTATACCTCTAGTAAGGCCGCTGCCACGCCTTTATTTGCAGCCGCTTCCTACCAACGGCGGTTTCTATTATCAGCAATTATTTGGAGCTATATTGAAGCCCGTTCGGTGGTGGCGTACTTTCTTGCTCTTCCTCGCAAGGAACTATGACCTGGTGCATCGCTATCCTTAACAAACTTCAAGAGCGAATCAGCAGAACACTTGCAGTAAAGGTTAGTCCATCAGCTGAATGTTCAGTACCACATCAAAAGATGGTAGGCGTGTGCATTGACCTGGGGTTCACTTGATTTTGTTATATTTTAGTCAAGAGACCACAATAAAAAAGAGGTGAGTTGCGCACACAGCTTGTGCCTTGACTTTATTTTTTTCGGGCTTCCCAAAATATGTTGGACTACGCACGACCCGCGAACATAGCCATTCAATGCTTTCGCTTTAGAGAAAACAAGACAAAGAAACAAAAAAAGAACGCTCATCATTAAGAGAGCAGTCACGCCGCAGCAATACATAAATGTGCGGCTCATTATAGCAAGTTCTTTTGTTTCGTGCCCGAGAAAGATTACAACACTGGCGCACTTCAGCGCAACACGATCCGTGCTATACGTTACCATTACGGAATGAAGTCTGGTTATGTAAATTAAGGTTGGGCCCCTCTCGACGGGCGAGCCAAAGCTTAACTAGTTTACTGCTCAGGCTCGCGTCACTATCAAACGGGGGCCGTTGAATTTCACAACGAGTAGGGCTGCTTTCTCCTCGGCAAACGATATTTGCGATGCCGTAATTTAACTGACGAAGCCGGAACACCGACAGCATTGAAAAAACATTGATATTCTTATACAGTATAGTGGCTACGGCAGCGCCAAATTAAATTAGCGTAAAAGCTCAACAGAAACGCGTTATTTTCGCATACGCTGCCCGATACTACTTCGATGATTTTACGCATCACTTGTCATGAGTCAGTCCATTACTATTCATAGAGTTGACAACGAAATCACTCAGAGCAGATTAGGTACAGGCAAAGCGATGTGTTAGTTTTTCTTTCTCTTCTTTTTTGAGAGACTGGCGTTAGGCCTAGAACCATGAATGTCCGCGTGTAGCAAGGGGACGTCTGCTTTATTTGTATATCGTGCAATTTATGAAGAATGTGTTTGATGTGCAGAGTCCCTGCTTTTGCGCGTTTACCGTTCACAGAAATTATTCGCAATTCGCGGCACACTCAAAAACGATGGCGCGGCGGCCGCTCAGATGTCTATATGACGCTAACTTAGTTGTGTGCAATCGCTCTAGGTGCCGCGGATACGTCCCTAAATCTTCCTGTTCATCTGTACAGTGGTTCCTGTCAAAATTTTAAGGTTAAAACATCTCCCTCGCTGATTAGATTTCTTTAGTTTGGGCAGCAAAACTAACTAACCAACTAACTAACAACCTTTTATAAACTAAACAGCCTCAGTCCCCTTAGTGACAAACATTTCGTGAGGCATATAAGCCTATGAATGTGATTAAGCAGCAGATCTCTGCAGCACGCACCGCAGGGTTAATACAATTTTGATGAAAGGCGCAGGAAGGCTCTTCTTAATTTAGCGTTGGCTCTTTCAAAACTTCCACCTCGAGGCGAGAAGCTAAGTCCTCTGGTTGTTGATTATTATTTTGCATTGTTACTAATTACCATTTATTTACTCACTCACTCACGTAAGTAGTAGTGTTTCTCGGGTGAGGGGGGGGCACATACTCGTCAGGAGTTTTGTTGGCAGAGTTAATGTCGGTTGAGAGATGAGTGGCATAGATTTACACAACCTTAAAAAAACAGGAGATTATCTTGCCATGATAGTTAAAGAGGAAGCTAGTTGTACCGCTTAAAGTGCATTGTAGTAATTCTGATTCTGGGGTGAAGAAAGTAAGGCGGAAGAAAAGACAATTTGCCCGCAGCATATACTCAGATGGCGACCGTCCCATAGTCGCAAGTTCAGTCTCTGCCTGGAGCATGTCAGGTGCCGCCATTAGTGGTGCAAATTTGCAGCCCACGGAAGCGCACTTGCAGATTAAGAAAATAATTTATTGCTTCCCTTAACACAGGGCAGTGCCGGAAACCCACTGCCATATACCCACCTATTCTCCTTTTTACTTTGTCTTTCTTTGTCGCTGTCCCATCAGGAGTACGCAACTACAACAATGGTGACGAGAAAATATGGCAGCATGACAAAGTTGAGAACAGCGGAAACACCAGCAATCACCTAACGACTTCTACGTCTATAGACTGACCCGCCGCGGTGGCCTAGTAGCTAAGGTTGTCGGCTGCTGACCAGCTGGTCACGGGTTCGAATATCGACTGCGGCGGCTGTATTTCCTAAGGAGGCGGAAATGTGGTATGCCCGTGTGCTCAGATTTGGGTGGACGTTAAAGAACCTCGGGTGGTGGAAATTTCCGGAGCCCTGCACTATGGCATCTCTCATAATCATATGGTGGTTTTTGGACGTTAAGCCCCATATATCAATCAATACGTCTACAGACTGTCACGCACCGGCAGAAGACAATCGCACGAAACCCATGCTCCATGAAAAAATGTTCCACGAATTGCATACGCGCTGTTTCGCTGCTGTAATAGCTGTCACGCTACTGTACACACGCGCAAACGAAACGCGCTTTGCTACCGCGAATGTACTTGAACGGGTCGGCGTGGTATGTCAGCCAGAACCGAGATGCAATCGTGAACGCTGAACTTTCCATTTTGTCACGTATAACGTATTCATCTTCGAAGCGATGCGCGCTCCATCACTTTCATCCGCTAAAAAAATGTATTGCTATCTAAAATCCTACACCTATAACATGATCACGAGAGATGCCATAGTATAGGGCTCTGTAAATGTCAATCATGCACCTTGGTTTCTTAAAAGCCCCGTAAATTACTCTGAGTTTAAAGACGAAAAAAGGGCCTGTTTGTCAAATTCGTCCTTCTTCGTAGGGGTGATACAACTTCCTAGCTGCCTATTTATTCGTTAAGCAGGTGTACATTGTTAGCACTAACCGTTGAGGTGGAGGTTTTGGATGTTGGTGCACCTGCTTAAGGCGACGTATCCGAGTTTCTGTGGTTGCTGTTCACCATCTTCCCGCTTCTTCGCATTCACAGATGGTTCCTTTTAGTGGAAGATGGCGTGATGTTTTTTTTTTAATTTAAGAGGCTGTCTGTGGGCCTTTAACACGCCTTTGAATTCAAGTACGAAGGCATCAAACATTTTTTTCCATCATCCGAAAATGCGTCCACGGTAGCCGCAATTTGATGCCTTCAACTTTTCGTTCTGCATTGGAGCGCCACAATCGATTGACCAATGTGGCGGTGCGCTTTCACCCTCGATACGGTGTTTTCTGCTGCTATCTCGGAACCATACAGACAGGCAATTTCAGGAGCTTCTCTAGTAGATACAGAACTTACAAAATGTTTCGTGCGCTAACATACCATGTAACTTGCATAACAGCATAAAAAGAAGATCGTACGTGTCATTTCTCTAGCAAAAAAAAGTGTGCGTAGGTTGCGCTTTGTTCCTTTTGAATCTACGTGGTTAAAAATATATAAATGAATGCTTCAGTGAAGTATTGTCATGACCATCGTATTTATGATTGATGGCGTTTGTAATGTTGCGATGGCAATGTAAGCGAACGAGAAACGTGGAGGTATAGGAAATAAATGAATAAACTGGCCCCTAATCTGCAAGTTACACTGCATATGTCGTCGAAAGACGATAGTCTTGAGTCTGGAGAGAGTCAACAAAACGTTTATTTGATGTTCTGTACAAGAAAATTGGTGAATGTTATTCTGGAGGCGCTGCGTTAGTGCCTCGAGCGTGTAGCGGAGGCGAACGAGCGCATCGAGGCACGTTAGACACGAGATATGCGCATTACTTGCTTTTTAATTGACAATCGCACAAGTATGAACGCTGAACCTTGAGCAATATTGGTGGGTGCTGGGGATGGGGTTGGCTGTTGGATGCCGTTTGAGGTATCAGTAAGGGCGGACAAACCGACAAATGTACAGGCAGACAAAATTTTTTCACCGACGGTTCCCAAGAAAGACTGTCGTCTTTAATAGTTCACGTAAAATGCTGTTATTCAGAGGTGGTGGCTTCATTACCTTTAGTATGAAGAGCCGATGCTATATCTCATCAGGACCCATCGTAATTTACAGTATAGCCTAACCGTACCCACTCATTTGCAGCAATTAGTGCGCAGTCATAATCACCCGGAAGCGCAGCTTCGCAAACACGAACGAAGGCACAATGCACATTACGGGTTCGCAGAGACTGCTGATGAAGTGTGTAATGTATTGTTTCACTGGTTGAAAGTCCTTCACATAGGTCTCATGAGCGTGTTATGCGAATATGTTTTTTTCTCTTTCTCAGTACCCTACATCATAATGTGCCGGGCGCGAAATTAAGTGATCACGAGAAGAGTAGTGGATTCTGGACAGCACTGTACTTTATATGTAGGTGGGATATAAGTGTACTCACGTTGAGCTACCCCCGTCGGCACTCAATACCGAACTTATGCCAGGCTATATCCCTGATGCTAGGTAAAACAGTCGCTTCAATAGCTTTCCTTTTCTTCCTCCCTTTTTCACGAAATGTAGTTTGCGCCACAGTAAAGCGTACCTAAGCCATGTAAGCACCAACTCTGCCAAAAATAATTCCTTTTTGAATATAGATATGGCGCCCCTTATATCATAAAATAAATAAATAATTAAATAAACTTAAACCAGCTCCTCTTCACGCACATTGAAGAAACAGCGAAGCAGCTGGCGTTCCCTTCGTCAGCCCAACACACTTGTCTGTTTTGGAAGTCTTTGAGATATGTTGCATCAGAACGCTTTATTAAACACTCTTTTTTAGACTTTGAAGTGGGAGTATATTTAGTACATTTTATTTAGTACATTTTGTTAGTTGTGTGAGTCTATGGTCACAGCACTGCCACCACAACTTTAGAAAACTCTGATATGAGGTCACATCTTTTAAAAAGACTTTTAAACACACAAATACGTGGTAAGCTGCCCTCTTTACAAGGCTTTACGGTCACATGTATAAGTAAGACGCAAATGCCGTATTAATATCATCGGGCTTCAGTCAAGTTTTGCTTTCCGCAACGTGGAGGGACAGAGGCTTCATGGCATCTAATTTCTGCACTCGCACTCACATGTTCACTGAATATAATCACTAATATGTAAAGACAGTGCAACATGTACGTAATTCGTCAATGTGGTTGATTGGGTGAGTTGTTGATAAATGACTGTTTTGAAATGAGAGCGCACTACTTAGACGCGGACAGAGAGACTGGGACAAGCGCGTGTCCGGTAATGCTCGCACAGAGAAAGCATCCCAACCTCTCGGTCACATTCCTCAGTCCCATTCAGTTACTGACACATCAACGTGTGCAGACATACCAGTAGCACTATTTTCCTTTTCGTTCTTATTCTCTTTTTGTGGGGCATGTAATCTTATATTCCCGCCCGTCAGTACTCGCAGTGGTGGTTCAGTCACTACAGCGTTACGCTGCAGGTTACGGGTTCGATTGCGGAACGTGTCGCGCACTTTTTGGCATTGGCATGGCTGGTTGATGTGTTGTGCATTAACGCATAGCGTGACACTGCCCCTCTTATAATTTTCTTTTCCTAATAGTTCTCACGAACCCACTTTTCGTATACCAACTATACTCTGCACACGGGCTTTTCAAAAACCTTATTGAATGGAAGCATTCGGATCAAGTGGCTTCATCTCTGAAAAAATTAAGAAAAAAATGACGGAAATGTTCTCCAAATTACTACATCTAGTACGTCATGTTGCTTTGTTGATCTTCTTGTTTTTTATATTATATCGCACTTGCACAACGAGACAGGGATAGCAAACCAAGAAGCCATGAATTTTTTTTTCAAATTCAAGTGTCTAATAATATTGCATATACAAGAAACGGGTTACAAATACCTACAGAAACCTGGAAATTGCAAAGTACAAGACTGTAAGGAGGACCTCCTATAATTTGTGGCGTATATACAAGCTAAGAGCAGCAAAAAGAGTGAACAAAATAAAAAATGCAAACACAACAGAACAATCTCTACTAATATATATATATATATATACATATATATATATATATATATATTAACCATAGCGGTATTATACAAAGCCTAAAAATACCAATAGAAAACTGTGAAATCATGATGACAATAAGTATTTTACACAAGAAATAAAGGTTTCTCTTACAATATGTTTTTCATGTTGTGTTATATATAAGGCAGTGACCGAGATGATTTTGTATGAAGAGGTATGTAAATCGAAAGATGAATACCATGGAAGCGAGCTCTGAATCTGCCATAATTCGGTCTTATTTTGGGTAAAAGTTCTTTTGCTCTAAAAAGCTAATAATATTGATGTTGAGAAGGACATGCTGAGGAATACTACTTGATGATATTTCGCGATGAATGAGATGGTATGTAATTAGCGACAATCTTTGATAAAACAACTCTTGTATCGGTAGAATGTGCAGCTGTTAATAGATGGGTATATGAGAGAATGCATTGCAGTATGGTTGGGTCGAGAATGCGACTTAAAATGAACTCACTTCTTAAGGTTTTCGTACGGGATTTCAAACTGTGTTGACCCATTCTAAACAGCCTATAAGGATGTTATACTATCTTATACACCATCACTATAACAAACATTGGCAGAGAGCATGTAGTGCTGCATAAGCGGAATTTTCTATAAGATTGATACCTCTTAATGCGTCGTTGCAGTGGAATTCGTGGCTCTGAGACTGATGGTCGTTTTATATGCCAGTGGGAAAAGTGTTTGGTTTCTGTAAGCGAACCACAACCTAATTCATGAATAACGGGAAGAATAGCGCCTTTCGACGCCCGAAAGGAGGACCTTAGCAGAGCATGCGTTTTCTCGTTGCACGCCTAGAAAATACTAACACTACCACTTTGACCATCGTCACGGTAATGTGTGCATATGAAGACGGTGCTGCGAAGAATAGCTGGGGTGATATGGTTTGGGATGCTAGGATGAACAGGATTTTATGTTACTCTTTCGCGTTTCCAAAATATGTTGAAATGCATGCCGAAGACATGTGTTGGAAACGCAGCTTACGTTAGTGCGCGCATCTCCATCTGCGAATTCACATTTATTCGACTATAATCTAAAGAGCTTTATTATCGTCAACCACGTAGCCATTTAGGCTATATATACATAAATTGTATTCAGCTTACCCCGACTATGAAAACTGTGGTATTGTATCATGCAACCATCGCAGTTTCGCATTCATTTTAAGTAAGGTAACGTGTTTGAATGCTGAGACAGATGAGACAAATGAGAACCGTCCGAAAAAGGACATCATTGGCATCACAGGAAACAGGCCGATGAGCTATCATAACCATGGTCCTCAGAGCGGTGCAGGCAGCCGGCACGGAGCCTGCCACCACTTACGCGGTCGCTGTATATATAGATCGGGCTCTCTGTTCGGCTCGATGAGGCACAGATAAAATTTGGCTCCTAGCTCCATGCCAGCTGCGACGGAAACGTGAAGGCCGCTTGTTTTGGCTCGGCGTTGCGTGACCCCGCTGGCACGGTGTACGAACCGAAACACGACATCGGCCATCTTGCTATACGCCTTATACGCAGCCGTCACACGACACAGAAAGAAAGAAAGAGAGAGAGATAGAGGTGGCGTGAGAAAGGAAAGATGGTTATGTTCAGTCGCTTTAGCGGACCTTTCATTTTGTAGAATATTGAAAACTATGAAAAGAAAAGGAGTAAAATTTGGAAGGGTGGGTGTTCAAAGTGTCTTTCTATACTTACTCAAGTGATGTGCCACACTGTGCAGAGAAGAATACGAGACCAGCTTGGCCTCATTGCATGCGTTTGGGCCGTGAATAATTTATTTCGAGCAAATAAAATACAAGTGGTACGAGAATGTTATGGCGTGTAACTCTGGCAAAACAGGGAGGCAATGAAAAAGCGACCTGCTTTTTATACGTTTATAAAGCCACGTACTCACATGCAGTAGGTAACTATATTGTAGTGCACTTAGAACGCAAGTACATGGCAGAAACCTTCATACTTGGCAGTTAGTTGTACCAAGTGCGAACCAACTCGTTCAGCCGGAAATTTTATTACTCACACTCGCTTATTGCTGTCCGCCTTTCTAACACGATATTGTTAAAGAGCTCGTTTCGCAGAAACTAGCCGTCGGCACTGTCGGTTTTGCGTGAGGGAAGTAGATGTTGCCCGTGAGTGAAAAATCGAGGCAGATGAAAAGTACGAATACTAAAATTTGTGCTCAAGTAGGCATCGAGTGCAAGGCTTTCTGCGTGGCAGGTGAGTGATTTACCACAGACTCGTGTCCCTGATTGAATTATTTCGGAAAAAAAAAATATATATATATACAAGCGTCATATACACATAGGAGTCGTGTCAACAGGGGCGCAGTATATACAAGCGTCATATATATATATATAGGAGTCGCGTCAACAGGGGTGAAATTAAGGGGCATAAAAGTTTAATTGTACCACACCTCACCCAACGTGATTTGTACAACGAATGGGTTGTTTTGCTCCCCTCCCATCACAATGTGAATCGGTATAATTAACCGTAGCAGTAAGCAACTGCATCCACGAAATGTGCTACGCTTGTTGCCTTACGGACGCGTGTAGTAGCCATTTCACTGATTCCCAATACCACGAGTTATTGTGTTGTGGGCACTTCACAAATGCACTTCTACTTGCAGTATATGCGCTCTATAGAATAGTTTCAAATCACCTCTGTCACGCGCACAGGCGTTTCTTTCCACGCACCAGACAGTTATTTGCAATACTACATGTCGGCATTAATCGGGGTCTTACTCAGAAATTCTGTTCTCTCATTAGAAAATATAGCAACGAAGCCCTCATAGCCAGTAGTCTCCTTTTACCAATTTTTACTAAATCCTGGTACAACGTGTCCATATGGTTCTCACTTGATCCCGGTCTACAAACGTGAATGTGTAGCCCCCCCGGTTCAGATGTTTCAGGACACTCGCCTCTTGGATTGTGGAAGCCTCGGATAGGTGTCTAATACCAGCTAACGAGTTTAAGCAACGTAGTTTCTGATGCATTGCCTCAGTTCAAGCTAAATTATTTTTTTCCATTGCACTTATCCCCTCTAAGCGGCGATAGTCTTCATGAGAGACGGCTAGGTATAGTGCAAGTTTCTCGTCGACTCGGCGTAGAAATGCTGACGCCCTTAAGTGTAAAATCGCACCCATATACCATATACTTGTCGGGAACGTGCTGCACTAACTTCCGAACACCGCCAGCCATGTTAGACGAACGAGAGCGTCCATCTCTCGAACGCCCGCAGTGCACGTGAGCGCACTCTTTAAAATGCCGAGAACACGCACCACACGCGCACTCTTGTCTCCGACTTTCTCCCCAAGTCTTTCTTTAGCAGCCGAGCCTCCGGCTTGTCTCCCGTCGACGCCGCTAACCCGGTTTTTTTCTTCTTCGAAAAGTGAGCATTCCTATAGCAGGCCCCTTGAGAAGCTAGGCCTACTAGACACCGCGCAGCATATGCTGTACAGCAACCGAGGTGCTTGTTCGACGCTGCGGAAGAAGACAGCGCTCGAGGTCCCGTCGCTTTTATTACCTTTATTTTGTATGTTTGGTCTTGTGGAGTCGGCAGAGCACGCTTTCGGAATACTACCGACACCGTTGCAGAAGGACGCAACGGGTTGCACTAGAAGTAAGCCGGGGACTCAGCTTCGGCTCGGCGCTGCGGTAAAGCGCTTTTTTTTTCTTTATGTATATGTATTCTTCCTTTTATTACTGGCTCTCGCATTCCCGGCTTCAAAATAAGGGAAAGGGAGGGAAAAGAAAAACATGTTTACGATAGCTGTGGTGTGGAAAATATGGAAGTTTGTTGCCGTCTAGAACTTGTTTGCTTACTGATCTCTTTCTCATTTTTTTATACTGCCGACATCTGCTGTGGGGTCAATAGTAATAATACCAGTGCTCAATATTTATTACTGTGCTCAGTGCCTTGCGGTAAGCATTAAATTTGTTTACGCTGTTTTTAAACTCCAGCATAATTGTATCGCGCAAAGACGTGAAATTTTCAATTCGAATGATTTTTTTCGCAATTCCAACGCACTTGGACCGTATTTCTATCTATCTATCTATCTATCTATCTATCTATCTATCTATCTATCTATCTATCTATCTATCTATCTATCTATATCATCTATCTATCTATCTATCTATCTATCTATCTATCATCTATTATCTATCTATCTGTCATCTAATATCTATCTATCTATCTAACTATCTGTCTATATAATCTATCTATCTATCTATCTATCTATCTATCTATCTATCGATCTATCTATCTATCTACGCCCCGCCGTGGTGGTTCAGTGGCTAAGGTACTCGGCTGCTGATCCGCAGGTAAGGGGATCAAATCGCGGCGGCGGCGGCTGCATTTCCGATTGTATTAGTTTATATCCAGTCTTTGCTGGTATATATCCGGTCATCCACATAGGTATCTCGCAAGAATTCTCGGCATTCGACAAAAAAAGAATTAGAAACTTGTCCGCCGAGAACTCGAGGTATTCGAAAGAATGCTGTTGCATAAGAAGATCGCATTGTGTCCGTCCCTAGGCCCGTAAAACGACGCATTTCAATAAAGCACAGCGACACAATCATGCGTATGGGTATTCGACCGACAAATGGGTCATTGACAGCGAAGTATTAAGGGAGGAAGTCGACCACGATTGGAAAATTTCAAAAGAAGGTGCTTGACTGCATCGGGGACCACGTAGAATGCAGCCTGTTGTACCCCTTGAACATGCAGCGTTGGCGAACTTCCAGAGTTTTGCATGGAGTCACCGTCGCGAGGAATCGACGGTGAAAGCAGCGGCCAAGAAACTCGAAAAACACAAAGATGCCCGGGGTTTTCGTCCTTTCACGCATGCTTTGGTCGAAGGGTTCTTTGCACGCCTGTGTGCTTACTAGTACGTGGCCCATGTCCTATTTTACGGATGCCTTACGAGGTCAGCATCTTAGGCTCTTCACGCTACCGTTTTAAATGTGTAAAACTAAATTGGTGGTGAGCTATCACATTCGCACCCATAATAGATGGCTCTATTAACGCACACGGCATTTCATGACTTTGTTAACATGACGTAAAGACATACAATGCCAAGAAACTATTCTTACAAAAAGCCCGAATGGACGGCGCCCAGTTATCTAACACAAAATTGTCTTTACCACAGTTCGATTTAATTTGTGCCACCATATGTGTTGTGTATTGGTCGCTCGCTCAATCGCTCGTTTGCTTTTTGCTTGCTTGCTTGTTTGCTTGATTGTTTGATTGATTGAATAAATGCGAGAATGAATTAAGGGTTGATTTTTCGATTGACTGACTGACTGACTAACTGACTGACTGACTGGCTGACTGACTGACTGACTGACTGATTGATTGATTGATTGAGTGAGTGAGTGAGTTAGTGAGTGAGTGATTTATTTATTGATTGTGAAGGTGTCGTAAACTTTTGTTACTGGTACTTCTACAAGTATAGGTTGTCTATTAAATATACAGAAATAACGTGAGCTCGGGCAGTAGGAACATGTACCATAGACACAAATACTAAAAAAATGACAAATGCTTAGCGGATATTAACAAAATTAAACAGAGTGCCCTATGCCCTAATATTTGCAAGCAGTGATGACTTCTGTGGTGTACGCTGTAACCTGTTATTATTGTTTCCGCGGAATGTGTCAGGCAGGGTTGTAGGCAGGCATTGTTTGGTGGGGGAAGGAAGGCAGATGTAGTGCTTGTGTTCCGTATGCCAAAGCAACCAAAAATTTCGGTGAAGGGGAGGGTTGGTGTGTCTTTCCTAACCACACCACTCATAGTAGGTGATAGTTGGTGATAACTATAGGAACAGTGTTGATAGCGGTGAGTGCAATGGTGCCTTCAAGTTGGCGCGTCACTGAGGATGTTCGCTGCAGTTCGGTCTAGTTTTAATAAATATGCGTTTGTTGGAATTATTGCAGCGAGAAAGACTCATAAGACTATAATAAAAGCATTATGGCGTATTGAGCATTCTTCTTCGAAGATAGTTATTCCTTAAATTACACTTCATTTGTGGCAGAACACCAAGATAGTGTAGTTATACAAGTAAATAAATTTCGGACTCTCTGGTTTGATCGAATTTGAAAGGGATTGATTGATTCATTGATATGTGGGGTGTGACGTCCTCAAATCACTATATGATTCTGAAAGACGGCATAGTAAAAAGATCCAGAAATTTCTACCATTTAGGGTTCTTCAACGTGCAGCCAAAAATGCCAATACAGCATTTTCACCTCCATCAAAAATTTTAAAGGGATGATGGTGCGTAA
The DNA here is from genome assembly GCF_043290135.1 of Rhipicephalus microplus. Lineage (NCBI taxonomy): Eukaryota > Metazoa > Arthropoda > Arachnida > Ixodida > Ixodidae > Rhipicephalus > Rhipicephalus microplus. The sequence goes on along the minus strand of NC_134700.1, from coordinate 163,726,769 downwards.
TTTGGCCTCGTTGAACAAGGGTGCTTTAACACTCGGAACACCCTTTTATGAAGAAGCGATTGTATCATCAAAACAAAATTAATACTCTAGTTTAAAATTGTATATTGTGATAAATGGATAGAAACAGTAGGCCGTGCATGGTGCACAAGTAAATCGGTTTTGATTCTATGAAGAGGTCGCATTTATACAAAAAACAGCGAGCGAGATCAAAAGGAGGCAGCCATGATGAGACCATGAGGTAATTTATTTCTTCATATTTCATCGTAGAGCTGATTCGGCTCAAACTGGTAGCCTTCATATAGAGACAGCCTTACCGATCGATATGCGTGAAAGCTAAAGCACACTCAATGCACAAATGTTCCGCGTCACCTCACTTTTGTTCTCTGTTTACTCATAAAATGGTCGCTTCGACCCCGAATCTTACAAGCGGAGCTCTGTAGAAACACTCCTTTGAAGTTATCGACCACCGAAAAATCAATCGTCAGTCAATTAAGCACATATTATCACAATGTTTAGCATACATGCAAGAGGTAAAAATTTAACCACCGGCACCTTTGAACGAAGCAATACATGGTAAAAATGAAATAGTAAAAAGTGAATGCGCAGCAGCCATTTCTGTACTTGGTTTTTATTTATCTTGCTTTTGTATAGCGCTTACTTATCTCTTTTCAAAATTCCCATGCATATATAGCATGTGGTGGAAACACCCCGTATTGGGCGGTAACGAAACGCGTCGTAGCTGAAAGCTCTCAAACACAGGTATGCATAAGCGGTAGCTGGACGTAGCCGTCTAGTGGATACAGTGTTGCACAACTAAACACGGGCATGCTTTCATAGACTGCCTGTTACAAAAGCCGCGTTTGGCGTAGCGCCCAAGTACAAAAACAGCCTTTTAAGGAAATAGTTTCGCGTTAAAGAATCCTGTAGGCTGCCTAAATTAATCCGTAGTCCTGCATTACGCAGTGCCTAGTACTTTGTTCGCCACGGTGGAACAGTGTTTACGCTGCTCGGCCGCTGACCTGAAGGTAGCGGGTTCGATTTCAGTCACGGCGGTCGCATTTCAAATGGAGGCCAAATGGCAGAGGCCCATTTGTCTGATGTGTGTTTACGTTAAAGAACACCGCATAATCAAACTTTCCGGAGCCTTTCTCTATAGTGTCTCGTATTCATATGGCGGTTTTGGGACGTAAAGCCTTGTATGTTATTATCAGTAATATTGTACTTGTGACACTCGAAGTCCCAACATTTTCGAAACAGTCGTATACTCTGTCGGATAACCTATGGTATTGTGTGCGGTGCCTTAAGAATGTCCTGTTACCTCAGTGGTGTATTTATGCGGCACATAATTTCGTATTTGTACGTCGCATGTGCTCGCTGTGCTATGTTACACCATGCAGCTCGTTGTGCTTATTCCTGTGTCTTTTTTGTGTGTGTGTCTGTTACGTATCCATATAGCCTCTGTGCGCTTTCTGGAGTATTCGGTGCTGAAGTGAGGCTGCTAATTCTAAAGATCAATTACCGAAACGCAAAAAAGGAGGAAAATACAACTTAGCGCTTTCCAAGCGTCGGAGTAGGTAGAGAAAAAAATAGACGCAACATGGCTTGCGTAGTTCCACGCACCAGAAATGTGATTTGATTAAAAGGCGCGCAGCAGTGGGAGATTTCGGAATTATTTTAACCACTTGGGATCCTTCAAAGAGTGCCTAAATCTAAAGCACGTGTGTAGTTTTGAATTTCGCCCCATGCAAGTACGGGTTCCATGGCTTGGAGTCCAACCCACGCTTTGTGAAAAGCATGGCCCCAAACCATCATGGTGGGCAAAGAAGCCCACCATGATGGGGGACGAAGCAAGGTTTCAAAGCTTTACTCCACATGGGTACGCAAGCCAAGTTGGCCAACTGTCGAACTTGACATTAACCATAAAGCAGGAATCGAAAATCTTAAAATATCATTTTGGCATATCAAACGTCCTTAAAACTTATGCTGGTTATCACTTTATTTTTTTTTCAATACGCCGTATGCAACCGGATATTGGTATAGGCACATTTGGCACAGCGTGCATTTCAATGACGAATAGTGCAATAAGCTACCGTCTATCTCCTGCTGCACATTACAAATATAAGCAAAACACAGCCTCTGAAATCATGCCTCTCAGCTCCGTTGTGCAGGTGTTACGTTGTAGTGGTGTGTTTGAGGTGCTTAATGTAAGTCCTAGTGCGCAAACAACAGTACCTGGCAATTTTCGTTACATTGTTGGCGTGGGCACATGAAAAAAGTATGCAGTCTGACCTATATGCCAGTCGATATTTTCATGTTTTGATTTACTCGGTAACTGATTTTGCAAACCCCCGTCAGTTGTCGGTAATTCGGATGGGAAAGTGTAGCAAGGCAGCATCATGGGAACAGGTAAATGGGTAATCGGCATACATTCATACATACATACATACATACATACATACATACATACATACATACATACATACATACATACATACATACATACATACATACATACGTAACGTGCGTACGTACGTACGTACGTGCATGCATACATACATACGTACGTGCATACATACATACATACATACAAACATACATACATACATACATAGAACTTATTGGTGTCCTGGGGGACAAGATTAGAAGACGACATAATGTAACTTCGAAAAAAACAGACGAAAATATGATCTTCGCGGTCGCGAACGAAACCGCGCGGCTTTGAGGCCACGACAGTTCAGGGCACATGTTTTTCATTAGGGGCTTCATCTAATAGCATGCCAAAATGATGAAAAATCAATTGTTGTGGTTCGTTCATCTAGGTTAGAGAAACTACTTACTTTTGTATCTCATGAACATAATTGCACTCCATACATATATGCAGCGGCTGATAATTTGATTTCACATTGCTTAGAAAACGCCATTAGGCTTCATGTATCGTTTTTAATGGATTCTATTTTTCTGAATTTCTCGTTAATGGTCGACTAACATAAATTGAAATATCAAGTGGTAACAAGAACAAGCACGATGATGATAAATTTCCTTTTATTGTGCATGAAATAATGCTCGAGTTGCAGCGACCGCAGATGCTGTCAACGCTGCCATTTCATTCTTCTCAAACTCTAACTGTTCAAGCAAGCAAAAAAAAAAAAGCCAGCGCTACAAAATTAAACTGTTCGCGGACTCTAATTTGCTGTAACCACTTCAACTCGAGACAATTCATGCCACATTTCATTTCAGACAATTCATGCAGCCTGTGCTCTAGGCACGTGTCAGGCCTTATGATCGTTTCTTAATGTTCTTCTCGGAAGTCCTTCCATTTATATTTATCGTGCGGTATGTTAGCCAACATTTTAATGGTCACCATTAACAAAAAACCTATAATGGCGGACATTACGGAATGAATTTCAATAGCGATCTTCTTTTCCGACGAGTTCTCCGCTGAGGGAGACAAAAAAATCTGCTGCCAGAAAAAGCGCCGTTGCCTGCACGTCTGGGGCACCGAGAAATCATTGTCAGTCTGCCGGTGTTCAGCTCAGTCGAGCACGGCGAACGTGCTAGCTTTCAAGGACGAGGGATGTCGTCTTCGACCTTGGAAGGGATTCGGTCGCGAAGATAGCTCACAATGCGAGCCAGACATGGCCGGACAATGTCGTTGGCACTGCGCCTCGGTATCAGTTTTTTCACCACCATATCCCGTGGTACAGGTTACCTTATAATGAAGGTTATGTTTTAGTGGAAGGGAACTCCAATGGCAATGAAGTTGTTAATATCATCGCATATGCGCTAAATTCAGAGACCGAGTTTATCTGGGCTGACACAGAGTATTAACGTGGGCTTGGCGCATGCACAATTTCGAAAACAGCACTCAAGACAAGTATTGTAACTTCTCTCAATGTCCCGTCCTCGCGCTGTTTTCAGAAGCTTTATCCGGCCACTTCAAATTGAAGAACAAAAATCTATGCTACTTTATGTCTTAAATAACGGAAGCTGTGCGTATATGCATGTGAAAAAAAAAAACTACCTTCCACCAAACCAGTGAAGATTCACACTGTGCGTATACATATGCACAAGATCAAAAGAGAATGGTGCATTACAGAGAAAAGACAACAAAAAGCAGACACAATAGCATGAAGTTAGAAATAACGCCTTTCTCTTTCTCTTTCTTCCTTTCGTTCTTTCTTTTTTTGTTGTAGGCCCATGAGTTCGCATTTGGGTGCAGGTTAAAGCACCCCAGGAGGTCGAAACTTCCGGGGTCCTCTTCTACAGCATCTCTCATAATCTTATGGTGGTTTTGAAAAGTGAAACCCCATATATCAATCAATTCTTTCTGTCTTTCTTTCTTTCTTTTTTCTTTCTTTCTTTCTTTCTTTCTTTCTTTCTCCTAATAGTGACACACCTCGATGCATACATATAGAGGTGCTCGCATTCAGGAACTGTCACACGCGATTTTGCCGGGCACCGAACTCTCGTCGTGTTCGGCCGGGTATACCCTTGATGTTTATTATGACGTAATCGATAGCGACATGTCTCGCTGTGTCACACAAACGCCTACATGATTGAGAGTGGGGATACGTGACGGCAACTTCTGGAGAGCTTCGCCGGCCAGCAGGCTGACAGCATGTTGCTAAATATGTCAAAACCTAAAATGATCAGAAGGACCATTTGCAGCGTTGTAGAAGAACAACAATTCATGCGCTTTTCATCGAAGAATCGGTACCTGGACATCAGCGAGAACATTCGTCATCTCCTTTACCCACAATGGCTTCACGAAACTTTTTTGTTTATTTTGAGTTACTGTCCTCATGTGCTTAATGTAAACCAGTGAAGCTTAACTAAAATCAAGGCTTTGAAAAAAAATCACCATATTTGTCCTTGCGTAGAGAAATTGAGTTTTCTGATAATGCACTAGTGAAATCTGGCGCTAGTGTAGCAACAACACGTGGCGCTTCAGGCAGAGTGCAATGATTGGCAATTCATGAATTTGTCTAGGCTCCGGTTTTTCGGCTCTGTTGGACTCCGTTTGACTTGCTGCCATTGTTCAGCAGAGTTCAGCAATTTTGTACATCAATTTGACTTTTTTATATATAGGCTCACCAATTCGAATCATATACCGGATAACACAAGGACCCAATATTTTTTGCTCAAAACAAATGCCAAAGCATAACAATAAAGAAGGCCAACAGTGAATTTGAGGCCGCAAGCATGAATATTACGCAAGTTCATGTACAACTCATCATTCCCGTGGAAGACTGAACGATCGCAGCGCTACAGGTTCCTCTAGCAAACATACATTATACGTACAGGGAGGCGTGGTCCTATTTTATCTATATTTGCAAATTCTTTGAAGCGTTTATAGGAAAAAAGTGAGACAGGTTATCGGATAGAGTTATATAAGACCCCCTCGAAACTGGTTTTCGTGGGCTTGCGCCGATACCGAAGCGCACTTGACGCATGCCGAAGAAAATGGGACACACCTGTTTTTCTCACACCTGAGAAGCCTTGAAGAAAAGGCGCGCCGATCAAATAAGGTCTATTTATAATTGACTCATGGCGTCGGGGAAAGGAAATAAAGCGGCTTTTCATAAAAAATTACACTATTTCCCATTTTATTGCTTATGCCACGGAAGAATATTTATTTTCTTGTGTTATTTTACGTAGCAGCACTTGATGTGATGTGTGGCTTTACGCGTGAAAGAGGGAATAAATGTACACACGCATTCTTACGGTTACTGCAGCTTATTGAGTCTAGCTAATCGTTTCTATTAAACCAACATACCAACGCTTGTTTCAATATCATCAGATGGACACCGCCGAACGATGTGGACTACCCAGAAGGTCGACTAAGAGCTTCGTCTTGCCGAGCAGTTATCATTACACGTTTGCGTATGGTGTATTGTCCCAACACTTGCCCCATTGATGTATGTGGCATGCGTCCTGTTTACCGCGAGCCACATAACCTTACATCATGTTAGGACCTGCTAGCAGAGAGCTCCCAACTAGCCGGCACTCCGTGCTACCGAACGAAATCAAGGGAAGCGTCTACGAATCTCCATTAGGTCATTACCCCTTGTTTGTTATAAAAGTGACCCACCGCGTCAGCTCTGCACACAACGGTCCGTGCTGCGTCCCCAAACGCAGTCACGTTCCAAGTAACGCGAACGAAAAACTGCTGGCCGGAACTGTTTTCCCAAGTTCGACCACCGCCAACGTTTGATGATTCCGAAGCCCGGGGATGCGGCGCGTTTGCGCCGTGTAAGGTTGTGCCCACCTTCCCCCCTCCGCGAAGCTCGTCTTCCTGACCCGGTTCGCCCTAATTACTCGCCGTCTTAATTCCTTCGCCACTCTTGTCGTTAATGAGCCTGTCGGCAGTGGTGGTGTAGGAAGCGACCGGACCCAGCATGCGGCGCCTGTACTTGAGCTGATTTATTTGAGCCTGCTTTCTCCCCTCGCACTGATTCGCTGGGTGTTCCGTCTTCGTTATCCCTTCGCGGCCCCGACAGATCTCTAGGCCTGGACGCTGGAGACGCTGCAGGCCATTAGGTGTATACCTGGCCCCGATCGGTCAGAGCCGGGTCAGCGAGAAGACCGTGCCAGCAAAGCACAGCGCGCGGTGCTCGCTCTCAGCTGCCTGCCGCGAATCACCGGCTGTGATCCGTTACTGCTCAGGCAGTGGGCTAATCATGGTTCGTATTAATGGGGAGCTCTAGCTCTTTTATGTGTGACTCATTTATTTCTTAACACTGTCAGACCTCTCTTGAGGGCTCTTACAGGAAGCGTACAACCAAATACAAAACAAGAAATATACATCTATGTCACGTAGTAGTGCAATCAATTAATACATGTGTAACTCATTTCAAATAGACAAACCTTGCCTGCATTGACAACAATACCTGGCTACGCATTATAAACACAACTGGGAGAAAGAAAACAAAGTAACTAAAACCAGGGAAGCATGCAGGCTAATCATCTGTCAGCTTCATCACTCAAGTGCATGTCCAACGATTTTTCGAATTGGCAAAGATAGCTTCCATTTAATAAAATGCCTGGCGACGCATTCCGAAGCACAACCGCAGCTGGAAAAAAAGAATAACGAAACACATCACTCCGACAAGATTACGATACTAAAACACAGTCGTGTTTAACCCTGTCATGATTCATACCATAGGACAGAGCGTTCACGTATTGATTATGTCTGTGTATGTTCTAGGTATTTGTGCGCGGTAAGCAAGAAAGTAATATACACTACATGAAGGCTGTTCACAGCTCCCGTTTAAACGCGCGATCCCAAGTGGTGTTGTAATGAGTTTTTTATTGCAATTTCGCTTACTGGTCCCACTCTGTGATTTACCGTCATAGTTTACGTCACGTTGTGAAATCAAGTAAGAAACGCACTTGTTCTAAACACACACACACACACACACACAAACACACACACACACACAAACACACACACGCACACGCACACACACACACGCACACGCACTGATGCATGCACACACACACACACATACACTTAAACGTACACGCACGGATGCATGCACACACGAGCGCGCACACACTTATGAAATACAAAAACAATGCAATGTGTGGTCACTGGTGCAAAATTGAGACCACCAAACAATAGCGATCCTAATTTCAAGGAAAAGCTCACAGACTCACAAGAGAAGCGATGCATTTTACAGTCAAGACTATCAAACAAAAATTTCTGTAACCACCCCCCTCTAAAATTGTCTGTGTAGTCAAAGCATTCTTTCTGCTGAAGAAAGACTGCTTCTAACATCGGTTAACAATGCATTTTGCGGTGCAATAGGACGTCCGCAAATATCACTAATCGGTACTACCCTCTCTTTTCTGAACTTGATGACACCCAAGCGATCTAATAACGTTCCGCGGGAGACACGCTGCATGCATAGACCCTACACGCGAAGACTTAGATCAGAACACCACGCTTTAGACCCACGCGAACGATAAGGCAAACTCGCGAGATCGCAGAAAACGGTGCGCAACCGAGTTTTCCTCGACCGCGAATGTGCACCTTGACGCATTCGACGAAGAAGGGCCGCCAAAGCCGTCTTCGTGCCTTATTTGTGATATCGGAAGCAATCCGTGTGGCTGGTTCCCGCTGATCGCTTGATAACATCAACGGCCACAATTACCAGAAATACGCTGCGGCGTCGCGTGAAGTTTCAGGCGTAAGACTTTGCCAAGTTTTCTCTCCCTTGCTGCTTTCTTATTTGTAGGCATAAGGTAATCGAAAGGTGAGATACCACTCCGAAAGTTCGCAGCCGAGGGAGCCACGATTTAAAAATGTAACTACAAAAACACCACAAAATGGTTGAAAAATTACGCACACACACACACACACACAAAAATGGGCATGAGAATGATACGCACGTATGACAGCTTCTCCCGCCACCTTCTTGTGTCTCTCATGTTTCTGGCTAGAGTTTCACGTATAGTAAACAGCTACGGTATATCTGCAATGCGGCTTTTCTGCACCGTCATAATCACTTACTGTGAACAATAGGTGATTTGGATGGGGCAGGAAAAGCTGTATCAAAACAACCTGAGAACCCACGCATCTCCAGGATAACTGTTGATTGCTTTTTACAATATCTACAAACTGACATCTACAGATAAAGAATTCGAATTGAAATTGAAATTCTTTATTTCTGCCTTGTGGGGACAGAGACAGTGGAGGCACTGAAAAAGTTGTCAGAGACAGCTTGACGAAGCCACGAGTCCCTTTTGCTCAGCAGCAGCTTCACAGCAAGGTTCATTAAATAACAGTATTAACATAACTGTAATAGAAAATAAACAATAATCAACAAATACAACAAAGAAAACTGGAAGAAATGGCAAACAATATAGTGTAAGTATAATATTCACATTAGACACGCATAAAGATGTCTGTATACGGTTTCAAGGTTGCAAGCGTTGTTACCCCCCCCCCCCCAAAAAAAAAAAACTTCCGGTCACCTAATTTACCAACCCCTAATGTCGAAACTTAAAGTAAGTTTTCAAGTTCTTCTCAAGGGTAATGAAAGTCTATCTATTTTTTTTCACATACAAGAAACGTGCGTAAAGTACAAGGACGTGTCGTATAATATTTATGTAGCTCGAGAGAACATTTATTTGAATATGTTCTGCCCAATAAGAGAAAGAAACTGAGAAACAGAGGTCTTCAACTACCTGTGTTGGTAAACATTCAAAGAGCCTATAACGATTCTCATTTGCGAAAATTATGCTTGCTAACCCTTGAAGGTAGTGAAAAAACACACTGTGAGTCAACGATTTCTGCGCCACTGGGTACAAATCTTCAAACAAACCCAGCTGATGCACTGCAACGCTTCGGTCTCATGTTAATCGTAAAAAAAAACACGATTAAAAAACTAAGGATGAGTACACCGACTCGAAATCGTTATTTAGAAGCTTAATTAAAAAGTCTTTCTTACGCCCTAAAAGGTTTACCGCGTCTCCAATCGACGCAAGCACCTTTATCGGACTCGTGTGCGTTTCCTTTGCTAGCTAAATAAATATATTACCACCCTGCAGAAGCTCACCGTCACGCTGACTCAATGATAGCAAACTTTGATTAGTTAGGTACTGGGGGTGCACAAACCACAATGTGTTTATAGAAAACGCCGCAGTGGGAATTTCGAGGCTCAGTCTGAACACCTGCCGTTCTTCAGCTTGCACCAATATACGTAACTATGGTGTTTGTGCATTTCGGCTGCGTCAGAACGGAGATGGTACGCCCGAAAATTGAAGTCATATCTGCTTCCGCGCCATCGCCGCTGAGCCAGCACCGAGCGTGTTATCGAAAGCATTAGAACGCTGCAGTATACAAGTGCTGCGGCAACTTTCTAAGCCGCCAGTGGCGTTTAATAGCTGAAAGTTAGGAATTCTGAAGCCAAACGCTTAATCAGTATTCTCAAATTAGATGCGTTCCTGCGTATCTGTGCTCAAGGGTGAAGAGAGGATGTCTTAGAGCGGGTTTCAGTGCATCTGCAGCGAGCAGCTTTAGAGAAAGTGGTGCTTGGTTCGTGGAAGGCAACTATGATTTCCAGAATACTGGTATATAACCATGGACCTCAACACCGAATTCAAGTTTGGAGCGATAGAATGTTGCAGAGCACACCTCGCCATTCATTAGTGAAATCGGCACGTAAACGAAAATGATGGATTAAGCTGATAATGTAATAACAGCAGGGCCCCTAAAATGAGTCATGAAAGACTACAAGCTTTTTTTGTCTTAAGTTTTATAATGGGGTCATAGACCGTCATTCTGTCTAAAATTACAAGCGTAGTGGCATGCATCCTGCGATTGTGAATTCCTGTATATCAATTACTTGTTTTGCTTATAAGCCGAAAGTTGAGGATTCGACCACGGCTGTGGCAGTCGAATTTCAACGGAGACAACCTGCTAGAGACATGTGTGCTGATCGACGTTATGTACACTGAATGTGTTCTACTTTTCTGGAGTCCTCCCTTATGGCATACTTATATTATCTGGTGGTTGTGGGACGTAAAACCACTCAAATAATTGTCATTGTTATTTCTTCAAACGGATTCCTATACGAGCTGCCTCAGCGGAAAACTAGCATTAGGAACCTTGAACTGAGACCCAGACGAGCTCCATCCCACACAAGTTCCTGCCACACGCCTCTTCGAATGACGCCATGTTCACACGTAAAACAGGAAAGCATGAGAAAAGGTTGTCACGAAATGCGCGTGAAGCCTAGCGGCTTGCTGCTTAGCACATTAGACGCCTTGAGAACGTTTCGTGGGTGCCAAACGCATGGTCGGTAATTTCTTCCGCTGGTAGCTGCACACGGGACGTCGCGTGACGAGGATAGTGTTGCAATAAACAGGCTAACCTATATGAAAGGTTTCTTCCGTCGTGGTGACTGGAAGCTGCTATTAGGCTGCGGGTAACTGCAATTAGTGTCTACAGCGAAGACATGAATGAAAATGTTACCAAGAATAACACATCTT